>NC_057802.1:228635629-228670220 GCF_018294505.1 Triticum aestivum | reverse complement strand
GCTCGAGAGCTATTTCCCATTGCCTGCTCTGACTATGGTATCTAATTTCGCCCAAGGTGGCGCCTTGCGCGTCTAAGCGACTCCTCAAGCTGCAAAGCGGATACCTTCTGTGGCTGTCAAAGGCGAGCTCGACGCCTTGAGATTGGAGGGTGCCCTGACGCCTTAGGGACGCCTTGAAAACAATGACAAGGAGTTAGATTGCTGTGCTATAATGGAACCATGTCCACCTCCAGCTGATGCAATCATCATTTATGGGTTCTCACTCTTGGCTTTTATCCAACAATTTGAATGTCCAGGCCCCACCAGGATCCACACCAGCCAAGCTAGGTCCGACAGGCCCTAGAGGAAAGGATCGCGGAAGGTGCCCCCAAGTGGAGCCAAGAGAATGACAAGGCGCCCGGAGCTGACCGGGATCTAGTTCTGAGGACCAGAGGGCCCCGAAAGTCAACCTTTAGTCAAGGGCCTAGCAAATGGACATGAAGCCCTTTCCGTGGCTAGTTTGCCGGTACTGACAGAATTCGAAATCCCAAGTCAGGCTAGCATATGGACACGAAGCCCTTTCCATAGTCAGTTTCCTGGTACTGACGGAATTCGCAGATGAATACAAGGTCTCCAAATCCCCAAAATATCTCTATCCTTACATTTGTAATCACTTGCATAGCATTTTGAGTTCATTGCGGTTCGCTTCCAACTTCTACAACATGTTGAACTCCAAACTGCTTGAGTCGTGCCACTAACCCCTACTGAGCTCCACTAAGTCGTGCCTTTGTGTGTAGGTGTGAGGTTGGACAAGATTCATTACCAAGTGCACTCATTTCACATTGTCAGCTGTGAGATCGCTTGATCCTTCACCAACATCAAAAAGAGGTAAATTTGGTATTGTTCTTTTCCATCTCTACTTACACCTTGTTGAGTGTCATTACGGATAGGGATGGTACATCTCGCCCGGTCTACGGCAACCAAGAGGATGCGAACGACTATGTCACCAAGACGCACCACTTCAGCTTAAAACAAGCTATGAATGATGTGAATGCCATCTTGCATGAGCGCATCAACAACCTCGCCACCGACTTCCGTGCAGAGATGCGCGAATTCGAAGCTCGCAGCAAGGACTACCACGATGAAAGGGCAAATGGAGAGCATCCAGGTCATGTTCAACAACCACAAGTCTTCATGATATTCGCCTTCTTCAAGATGGCGATCAAGTACCCATGCTTTCGAGATACCTTCCATCACTATTCACACCGGGCTCGACGACATCCCACCATGAAGACCAAGCACCATCTCCTCATAGGGGCAATGGACTTCGAAACCCCATACTTCACTGTGAACGCCGTGAACAAGAAGCTCATGAAAAATGCGTCTAAGAGGATTGGGCACCACAACTTCACCAAGAAGAATTTCGACGTCGCCTACAAGAAGAGCGCATAGTGCATCGCCAATAAGAGGCTCACCGTGTGGAGGAAGCAAACCAAGCTCTCCATGATGTCAACACTCTGAAAAACTTCCTCTCTCTCTCAGTCAAAAACGAAGAACAGAGGAGACACAAGAGTTTTTGTGTAGCTTACTTAATGCTGCGTTTCTCCCTTTTATTCTTGCTGGATGCATGCTCTCCTACTGGACCTCGCCATCCCACGACCGACAGCATGCCGCACAGGACTATACTTGCACTCATGATCAGACATACCGCGTCCTCGATGTAGTCACTCTAGTGGGAGTTACTGCCATTGCAGGGCTTTCGGCTGAAGCCAGATTTGCAGTCGTGGCAGAATTTTCCCTTGCAAATGGCAGCGTTTTCGTTGTCCACTCCCCCATGGACCATGTACTTCACGGTGAAGCTGCCAGACCAAAGGCCGGTCGCTTGTCCAACTTCTGATCTCAGGGTAGCATGATGAGGGCAAGGCATGCCTTGGTGAGTCCTTGAAATGGCCGAATCTGGACTTCGCCGAGGCTCCAGGATGATGGGCCAAAGAGCCGAAAGCTTGAGGGGCCCTTGAGCTCTTGGTATTGGAACTTGTCATTACCAATCAAGCCCGCGCCACGGAGATCACCGCCTGCGAGGCGGCGGCTTCCTCGAACTAGACCCGGATCTAATGCAACTTCTCATGTCCTGGTACTCCTTCCAGGATCTCAATTGCGTTGGCCGCTATCGTAACCATGACGAGGTTCCAGACCGGAGAGGAAGACGAGGACTCCCCTTCTTCGGGAGACCGAACTAGTTGTTGACCTGAAGAGTGTGGTCACGTAGCTCTTGGAGGCGTTTGAGGCGTCGGGCGGCGAACTTGTCCTTCTGGCGCTTGAGTTCCTACTGCTCGACGGAGAGGTGTGCGCCCGCAGGGCTTTGCTCCATTATGAGGGTTGACAGGACGTCATGACTTCCGACAGCGCCGAGGATCAGGCCCGTCATGAAGACTTCTCACGCCAGCCCATGGTCAGCCCAGGGCCTTCTTTGGCACAGATTCTCAAGGGGCAAGCAAGGCGGCCGAGTGGAGACTACAGAGCACGACCCAAGGACCCCGGTGACGAAGTCCACGCCCTCGAAGCTAAAGGCCTATCCCTTACGGAAAGGGGTGGGAAGGATCCAGGCCTCTGCCTTCTTTGAGACGAAGTAGAGGATGCCAAGGGTAAGATCTTGGTTCGCCACAGAACCGCAGATCATGGTTGCGGAGGCCATCTCGATTTGGTAAGTTAGATTTGCGTACTTTGCCCCTACTTGGTGCGCCAAATGTCGGTAGTACAGGCGCCGTCAAGGGACGACGTTTTGTTCGATAGGGCAAGCACACGGCGGATCGAGATGGTGAGGCACAGGGTGAAGGATTTACCCAGGTTCAGGCCTCAGGCCCTCCGGGAGGAATTAAGACCCTGCTCCTGCCTCTGATGTTTGTATTGATGTGGTGCACGCCATGGATCGAGAAGATCGCCGAGGAGATCTATATCTCTTGGGTTACAAGTCTCTCGGCCTGGCGGCGGACAAGTAAAAGAAAAGAGATGGGTGGGAAAATGACTTGCCTTACAATATATACTTGGTCAAATCAGGGTTACATGGCTAGAGTCGGACCAGTCTCGGGCTAGCTCTATTGGGTTGCGCCGAACAACGTATGTTCTGTTTCCTTCTCCAAAGCTTACCAAGTCCGTGAGGTCTCGGCCGTCGACTTCCTAGCACCTATGGCCAACGTCTCCATTCCCAGGATCCTTGTCACCCCTCTACTGATCAAGGCGCCTAAACGGCGACGAGCCTTGCGTCTAGCGAGTGCCCCACCCTACCACCTCCATACCAAACATTGGCTACAACACCTACATATTGCGAGACCGACGACTTGGACTGAAGGGGCGCCACAACTTTATATCGTCGGTACGGTGACGATATGAGGACGGCATAAAAACTATGCACTATTGTTGGGCCTGAGAAAATTAAAAGCAACATGAGCAACATAGCATTGGTCAAAACTGACTCTCAACTCATCACCAACCACAAAGACAAGAACTTCAAACAAAGGATCCAAAAAAATGAAATGGTACCTAGCTTTATCAATGGGAATGCACAAACACTTTGGAGAATAAATGTACGAAACATTCTACGACATCTCACTTGATTCTATGGCATCTCACTTGCAAGCAAGATCTAGAACCAACATCCCAGAAGGTGCATTTTATGAGGAGGTCCATAACCCTTCGACAAAAGGAATTCTAAAAATCAATTTGCTTACAACCAAGAAGATTGGCGCTCAAAAAATATGAAAATACTTGGAGGATGTGAAGCCAAAAGAGTTAGGTGAAGAACTCATAAAGGACATTCAAGAAGGCCTCTATGGGTCACTTGGTGCCAAGGCATGCCACCATTCTATTGGCGGACAACCCTGTCAGACGCCCAGGAATTTGTCAAGAGATGTCTACATGCCAATGGATGGCATGAGATGCAAACAAAACAGCTCATGAGTTACAACCGATTCCACCAATTTGGCCCATCACAAGATGTGAAATGGATCTAATCGGATGACTGAGCATAGCCCCCAGAGAGGCGAAATACGTAGTTGTGCCTCTAGTTAAGAAAGCAATAGTCGTTGTCCAGAGATTTGTCTCGAAGTTCATCATTTGCAGATCTGAAGTCCCAAGCGACATCATAGTAGACAATGCTAGACAACTTGACTACAAGACATTCGAAACATTTGTGAGAACCCAGGCATCAAGCTATGCTCTGCATTAATGGGCAATCCAATAGCAAATGGCGTTGTGGAAAGGGCAAAAATAACCATTTTGACAGGATTGAAAACATGTCTCAATGATTTAGAGAAGAGACGATGAGTAGAAGAGCTACACAAGTTACTACAATCCACCAAGACTATGGAGACTTGACCAATAGGCTTCACCCCATTCAAACTGTTATTCGGAGAAGAGACTGTCACACCAGAAGAGTTGAAGCTCAAATCAATACGCACTGCCAACATCCTAGACAACGACGAGCACAAAGTCACAGTGGAGAATGTGGAGCACAGTGGGCGACCTTGTGCTCAAGAAGAAACGCACAAAGTCACAATAGAGAACAAGCACAGTGGGCGACCTTGTGCTCAAGAAGAAACTCATTCCAGAAGAAGGAAAGCTAAGCTTCAAATGGGGAAAGCCATATGGGGTCTCAGGGGTAACAAGGCCAACCACATTCAAGCTACATGAAATAAATTGCCATGCCCATTACAGTTAATCACATAACGCTGAAATATATTCTTGTAAAGAAGCATCAGACTCTAGAAATCACATAACGCTGAAATATATTCTTGTAAAGAAGCATCGGACTCTAGAAATGAATACGCCTTCACTCAAAAAGTCATGAATTAAATATGAAAGATAGTATGACCTTACTCTTATAAAAAAAACACATTTTTCCTAGCTGAAGCGCTTTGATGGTATCACAAAAGGAGATTTCATGAACAAACAGATATCAAATTTTCATCAACATTGCCAATTAAACATGGTTTAGTGCTACAAATAAAAAAATAAAAGCATATCAAGATGGTGATGTTCATTTGAATGCTTCAATAACTGAAAATAAAATTGTAGATGTACAAAATAAACATAATGCCACTCAATCACAACTATCCACCTACAAAAATGACAGTTCTGTCCACTACTAGTAACGTGTTACACACATAATAAGACCGATGCGTAAAGTACGGTTGGATAACCTTGAGATCGAAGAAGACCCCTCACGTAATTATAAACTGAAAATGTAACCTGCAGAAAAACAAAAAAGACATTGAAGGTTGATGAAAGTATAGCAAAAATGTGAACTACGGACAAAAGATTGTGTGAGTTTTCCATCTCGCAGATTCATGATTACTCGACCATTCAAGCCTTGAATTGAGGTATATAGTAATCATTAATAAGGTATATTAGAAATAATAATAATAAGGTATAGTGGTATTATCTATATGGTATATGAAGAGCGGGAGTACATACTCCCAGGAGTACATATACTAATTTTCTGTACTCGTATGTACTCACACGTTCAATATACCTCATAATCAAATGTTTATACCTCTTTTTCATTCTCAATATACCTTATTAATTATTCTAAGATACCTTGATACAAAATTTATAAACAAAATCTAGGCCCATAGTTTGCGTAATATACCATTTGTACGTACAAAAAAGCAGTTTGTGCATATAAATAATATACATGCACCCAAATGAAAAAAAATCACAAAACTAATTTTGAGGTATCTAGTAATCATTAATAAGGAATATTAAAAATAATAATAATAAGGTATAGTTGTATCATCTATGTGGTATATGAAGAGCGGGAGTACATACTCCCAGGAGTATATAATCATTTTCCTATATATCCTACATATATATACTCCCAGGAATATATAATCATATGGAGAAAACCCCTCATACAACCGGGATATTACACCGTTGGCGTAGTGACAGGAACACCAAAATCGTCAAACAATCACCCTAGCCAAGTCACCTTTGTTGTCGAAAGAGCCATAGCTCGCAACTCAACCTCTGTACATGAACGGGAAACTGTAGTTTGTTTCCTCGTCTTCCAGAAAAACACAATAAGCAAAAAGGGGGAAAACAATTCGAAGGATTACGGCCCCAGGTAGCATCCAAATAGGCCAAAAATTGTAACGAACTGGAACATGGAATGAATAGACAGCGACAGATTGAAGACATTATAGAATAGAAAGGAGGGGACAGTAGTGAACCGACTAGGAGCAAAGACGAACAGACTTAAAATGTGAACATGATAGGAGAAAACTGGGCCAGTGGCAGCTATATAGACAAGACTCCTAACAAGATGATGATAACGCATCAGATCAGATAGAGGCTCGTCATTAGAAGCTCAGAGGTGGACTCTGAGATCCATAAAAGTCAACAGTGCTCTCACCAGGAAGAGCAGGACGAGCAAAAAGATCCTCAATACTTCTTAGTGGAGAAAAGGAGGCCATCTGAGGTAGAAGAAACCTAAATCCCAAGGAAGTAAGAGGACCAAGATTAGAAAATGTGCTCTAAGACAAGCCTTCACAAAGATAATGTACTCAGGGTCATCACCAGTGATGATCATGTCATCGGTATAGAGAAGAGTTCAACCACGAGACAAATAGTGGACAAAGAGCACAGCACCATGATCATCACTGGCCAGAAAATAATAGCATTGACCAGTGAGGCCAAGCACTCAAACCAGGCACAAGGCGCTTGCTTAAAGCCATTTAGAGAGCAACAAAGATGGCATACCATGCCATCAATAACAGAGTGCCCAAGTGGTGGCCGCGTGTAGATCTGCTCACGGAACTCACCATTGAGAAGGCATTCTTGACATCAAGCGGAGAGAGACACCAATGGTGAACATAAGTTATGGCAAGAAGGGTGCGAACAGTGGTCATGTGGGCCACATGAGCAAATATCTTGTCTTAGCCATGATCACGCTCCTGCTCAAAGCCACCAGCCACAAGACGAGCCTTGTAGCGCTCAAGAGAACCATCGAGATAAGATGCAGGACGATATCCATGTCCAGGAGCTATGTGTGAGGCTCTCCACCAACGTGTACGGAACATGGTTGGACTCCTGTGCCGAGCTGTTGCTTCTTATCCTCCAGGCATCCTGGCCTGCGAATAATGCTAAGGAAAAAATAATGCAATTATATTAAGTAGATTCAACAAGAGGTACTAACCTGATCATTGTGTGCAGATGGTACTGCTAGGGACTCGCACATGTGGCCAACCTGAAAGGAGACCTGTCGGACTTCAAGGCCAAGTTGCTTGTCTAGGAGAAGGACAATGTTCTATTGACCGCACGATCCTAACTCCTAGAACGCCACCTGGCCGCCCCATGGAGGGGCGGAGCGGACGACTTGCGCCGCGTCGAAACAGGAGTTGTGCTAACTGAAGGAACGCCTTGGCGCAGTGGAGGCAGCCCCATCGCGGGAGAGGTCCTTGGCGATGCCATGCCAAGAGCGAGTCTGGGGCCAGTCTTCAACTTTTGTGATCGCTTCTTATCTCGTGTGGTCCTATGGATGAAGCCCCTTAGGGATCTTGATAACCTCGATGAACTACAACAAGTTGAAGACTCCCTTGTTGCCTCGATGCGTCAGGAATGGGTGCAAGAAGTGAGATCAGCGAGCAAGAGAGCAGTCACTGAAATCTTGGCCCGTGTCGCCAACAGCTTCCATACGATTCATTGACTACACGTGTGGTTTCCGAAGCGTGGCCACTTCCCTGTGTGGCGACTCGATCCCTAACAGACGGCGAGGATGTTCCAACCCCTAGTGGTTCATGCTCGTAGGGTCTTCCCCTGTAATAATGAATGTACAACCCAGAAATTTATGTACAACCCAAAAATTTATGTAACTAAAGAAAAATAATACCAACCTCCCCTTCCATGGATTGTTCTTCTCCATAGCATTTAATCTTTAGTTAATTTTCAACTCCTTCCTAGTCCTCGAGCTGCTTAGCCCAAGGGCGGTGTCTTGGGTCAGGTGGTCTAGCCTGCTTATTCTGGAATGTGCGAGCAGGTTGCGATTTCCTAGTCATCTTTGAGGTCGTCCCAAGGCACCGCTTACTATATAGGTTACCACATGGCGTCTCTGCCCCTCTACCCGAATCCCATGCAATGCCAAGGCAGGAGCACCAGTAGTGTTTTGAAAGGGGCTTATTGTGGCCTGCCCCAAGAGATCAGGGTGCTGAAGTTGGCCCTATGGCAGAAAGAGGTGTGGGTTTGCTAGGAGGTACAAATATCTTGGGTAGGCAATTTAAGTGCCATGTCTAACCTTAATTAATGGTTAGGTTGTCCCTCTAATCTCCGCGCGGCCATCCCGGTCATCCATGGCTCGAATCTGCCTCTGTCTCATTCCTATTAGAAAATAGTCTAACATGAGGAGCGAAGGGTTAGTCATGAACATTCTCGACCGAAGTGTTGTCGCAAGTATAATTTGGCTATTTGGTTTATTCGATCAGCCAAGTTAGTTTAATTATGGATCGTTAAGCTGGTTGATTGACAAATATTTGGAATTGGTGTAAGCTCAAAAACCGTTCTCTAGTATGACTAGCATCTTGCACAGAATATTTTATTGCTTGCATTGTGTACTAATGAATAACCATAAAGGAACAATGTTTGGAGGTCACGTTCTGCAAGCTAGTTCGTAGCTTCTGCCTAATAGCCCTAGAGTTTAAATCATCTTTGTCGTTTTGTTCAAAAAAATGGTCGTCTCTCCTCCACGAAAGCGAGGAATCTGTGGTGCAACACGGATCAATTGTGTGTGGCAACAAGTACTCTGCGATGCAGAACTCTCCTCCCTGTGGACGCCCGCAATATCTCAGTTAAGACATACCCATCTACGCATGAGGCACCTTATCATGGTTTCTCCTCTAAAGGAAAGGTGTCCTTATGCTGACATGAATGGTGTTGCAAGTACTAGGTCGAGAGGTGCATTCCATTGGAGTTGTGTCGACCGATTATCAGATCGCACCATAGGCCGCATGTTCAGGGGCTCAGCACCCTACGAGTCCAAGAGGCAGTACAAGGTCGCTAAAATACAACTGTTGACCATCATTTCCACCCCTGGCAAGCGAGAACTTTTATTTACTGACGAGGGCATAAGCTTGAAGGATGCCATAAGCATGCCAAAGGTGTTCTTGCTTTTATTACCTCTACCTCGAGGCATTCAGATCTTCCCCTTGGTGGGGGCTGGAAAGCAGCGGCGGTGGATGTAGGCTTGTCCTTCCCCTTGAATGGAGGGGTTGGGCATGTTGTTAAAAGCAACGACTGAGGTTGACTTGGAGTTGTTGCTTCCCAAGGACTTATTTTTGCCGGACACATGGTCATTGTGGTGCGACCTCAGCCTGGATGAGCCCGAGTGCTTGTTTAAGAGAAGTTTCATGGCATCTTCAGCATCATGGCTTCCCATGCCCACATGACAGCTTTCACAGAGCGTGCCTGAGCCTTTGCTAGGTTGGCAGCGCAAGCAGTGGAAAATAGCCCTCAATTGAAGGCTTGAATGGTCGAGTAATCATGAATCTATGAGATGGTGTTGCGACTCCAAACAACGTTGGATTAAATCCCAAAGTGGCTTGTCGTCTCCCGATCGAATGCATTGTAGATTGTGCTTGGTATTGGATCGGCCATGTGGCCCTAGAAGTTGGACACAAACTTATGACATAGGTCATCCCACGAGTGAATCGATGACATCAAAATCAGCACTGGATGGCTCTATAATTCATTTGTTGTTTGGATTCATACTCAGGCAACAAAACACAAAAGGATTACTTAGGTACAAACAACTTACAATGAAGCCCAACATTTGTGTACCATTAGATACAAGATTAATGACTACTTACAGCCCAAGTTGGATATAGTGCTACTATTGTTGGAGAAAGGCCACGATACAACCCAGGAAGGCCTTCAGTTTTGAGTATGTGTTGCAATCCTGAAAGAATTATCCTACCTAATAAACAAAGGAACATTACTTAGCAAATGAAACAAAAAAAAGATATCATAGTAAAATGTTGATCATAAAATCAAATGAAGACGGCATGGTGGATTTTACGATTTGGAATGCATGCACATGACATCGGTGCTTTCTGAATATCCAACATTTATCTACCAAGATTCTATAGTGATAATGGCGATATAGCAAGTAGTGTATATGTTGTGACATTCTATCAATCAAACCATCATATTTATACACACACAAAAGGTTGTATTGTGCAGTCCATAATTCATACAAAAACAACCCCTCTTCAAGTACAAATCTTGCGTAAGTACAAGGCGATTTGGAACACCAGAAATGACTTTATTCTCGAAGGAGTCTTGCAAAGTCTCTATAGATGCAGGAGGAAATTCAAGAAAGCAATGAACTGGCTAGTTCATAGAGCAAAAAGGAAAGCATACACAGGGTTACAAGCTCGGGTTGAACCATTGAAGCTTTCATCTAACTTTTTCTACAGCAGTAGAGGGCTTAGGGCCTTGTATTAGCTTTTTGTTTTCCTTTTCTGCCCTTCTGTACAGTTATTCTCCCATAAAATACAAAAATACACACATTATCTGCAAGTACAAAACATCTAGTAATAGGTTTTCCACCAGGTTTTCCGGTACCTCACTTGGATCTTAATCAAACGGCATTAGAGAGCACCTTACTCCAAAATCACATGATGTAGGCCCCGTTCGGATCCTCTCTAGCTTCCCGAAATAGCCAACTTCTCGAGAAGCCAGCCAGCACCAGCTTCCGATGGGAGCAGCGATCCGTTCGGCAACAGAGAGCAGCTCCTCTCCGTCAGCAAAAACAAAGAGAGTTAGGGGAAGGGGCAGCTCACCTTGAGCTAGAGTTGAGGGCAAGGATGGCTTCGACGCATGGTGTCAGGGCGCTGGAGCTGCTGGGGGTGAGGCGTCCTGCTGCCGGAGATGTTGGGGTTGAAGCGTCATGGTGTCGGCGCCCGTGGGGTTGAGGCATCCCGTTGCCGGCGAGGTGGACGCAGCGGAGATGCGAGGGGCGGCGGCGGAAGACTGCCAGCGGCGTGGCGGCCAGCCGACTGGCGATGGGGCGGCGGCGGGATTGGCGACTGCTAGGGTTAGTGCCAGAAAGGAGGGAGGAGAGGCGCCAGGTATGACTGCGTGTGTGCGGTCGCTCTGTATCTCTCGGGAGGGCTTCTTCACATCGAAACGGTACGCATGCACCACTTTGGAATGGCATTCTCGCATAAATTGGATCAACTTCTTCTTCCACTCTTTTAGGAGTTGGGCTTCCGCTGCTCCGAAGAAAATACACTGGTCGGGGACAGGCTCCACGAAGCTGGCTTCTAGGAGCTGACGCGTTCGGGGTAGCTTCTTCCAGAAGCCGGTGAAGCTTGGAGAAGATCCATGAGTAGAGTGCATATTATATAAAATGGAGAAGGGCAACCATGAGGGTAGCAGAGGTGGGTCAAAGTTGGGACCACGGTGTGTACACTGCCAATCTATGCTGATCATGTATGCTTGTAATCATAGAAGGTTAACCATTTCCCTCTACCGAACACAACATCTCATTAGACCAGTTGGTTGGAGCTGCACTAGCAAGCAGTGGGGCGCGATGTCGATATGCTACTGTGCACGTTGTTGAGCTATGTTCGAAATAAGTTCCAGCAAAGTCTTAGTGTTCTTTTGGCGATTATCATCGCTTGTATCTCCAAAATTAAGAGAAAACAAAGTTCCTAAAATGTTCTATTGCACAACTATCTAAATTGGACAAAACCATGCACCTTCGATCTCACTTTTTCTTTGTTGCAATACCACTTGGGCGGTTGCACCTAGTGGCATGGTTCAAGAAAGCGTTTTTAAGCGACGCTAAAGCGCTCAAGTGTTGAGCGAGAGTTAATTGCTCAGAACCACCACAATATGGCTAGGGTAACAGGTAACCACCGGTTCTGCCAAAATTCAATAAAACCCACCACTTCAGAGGCCGGCGAGTAACAAATAACATTGATTCATGGATTAGCTCGGACAAACAGCAAAACTGACTGGCAGGACCCACCCGTCGGGCTGACACGCATGCTTATGTGTACACTTTTACCCACCTCTTTTCCCCTTTTTCTCCTCTCTCCCTCCCCCAAATCATCCATGCCATGCCGCAGTGGAGCTCGGTCCGTGCAGCCGGAGGGAACGCGCGCCGAGGGGACCCCACCAAGGAGTAGAAGCCACCACCTCGAAGCCAAATGCCCGAGCCATGAAGCGACGACGAGACTTCCGCCATGAAGAAGCCCTCCGCGCCTCCGCTAACCACGGCCTCTCCCCGACTCCATTTCCCCCGCTTGTGCATCCCCTTTTTCCTGCCCACGCAACTCCTTTTGTGTTGATGGAGGACAAGGGTGTCATGGCCGGCAAGGCGTTGTCGAGAGGGCACAAGGTGTGGTTGAGGACTCAAGTTCATTGTCGACAGCCACGCGTTGTGTGCCATCACTCCTCCAGCCCACGGGCTCGTAACACTCATTCCCAAGTTGTGCGACAACCTACGAGAGCCCACTCATGAGAGGTGAACCGGCTGGGAGAAGAAGCCCTCTTAATGTCCGCCGTCGTGCTGGTCCTAGTCATTATCTTCACTGCGCAGCGGTTCGCTAGGAGCATGGGCAAGTGCGGCTTGACCGCACCTGACCAAGTGTTCATTAAGCTGGTGACTAATGGCTCAGACACAACGATTTCATCATCAGTGAAGGCGTGAAGCCCCGCTATCCAATTCCTTCTATGCCTAGGTTCCTCCGGTCCCTGCTCATGATGCACGCATTAATTTCAGGCCATAAGCCCTCGGCCAACCACGCATCGCCACTATTGTCAACCATAGCACTGGAGCAACGCTGCTGCTATTCCGCTCCATGCAACTATCCGGTCGTCTTGTCCGGGTGCTTGGAGCCCCGCATCGACGAGGCGAGGGCAACAGCACCACCCCGCATCCTCCAGAACACCCTGGCGAGGGCACCAACATCGTCTTCCTCATGCCTGGCGAAGCAGCGGGTCGAGGATCTCCGTGATGTCAACAGCCTTCAGCCACTTGGACTTTCGTCCTCTGCCGCCGCATGAGCGTGAGCCACCTGGACTCCTACCTGCTGCCATCCCACAAACCTCCGAGTGGTCCCCTTGATCATGCTCCTCGGTTGCACGTCCTACTTCATCTGTACCCTGCGGCTTGCACGTCCTTGCCAGACCGCAGAGAGATGTCCCTTCGACTATGTCTCTGCCAAAGGGAAGCCAGACGAAGGAGGCTACAAGTGTGGGGTGAGGGTGGGGGAGAGGACAGCGGCATGGTCGTCAGAGCAAAATGGAGCGACGCTTAGGATAATTCAATGAGAGATAGAGATGGGTAGAAAGAAAGGGAAAAAGAGGTGGGGGGCTAACAGGTGGGACCCCCTGGCCACCTCAACGCAGTGTGCATATGGACATGTCACGCATGCTTGACATGTGGGCCCAATTGGTCAGTTACTATTAGACGCAGCTAATATGTGAATCAGTGTTTTTTACTACTCACCGGCCTCTAAAGTGGTGGTTTTTAGTGATTTTTGACAAAACCGGTGGTTAGCTGTTACCCTACCCACAAATGTGGTGGCTGAGCAATTAACTCCGCTGAGACGGAAAATGCCTCGCTTTGGCCTAAGCGAAACATTAAGCGGCTGATGAGAAAATACAGTGAGAAATCGGCCTTCTCCGACGAGGAATCAACAACTACGGATGGGAATAATCTTCTTCAGCAAGGAATCAAGGATCTACAGAGACCTAAAGGGAGAAGAAACACTGGAAAGGAGAAGCATTAGAGGAGGCGAGGAGTGAAACTAGGAGGTGACCATCACGAATAGTAGTGAATATCAAGTGTTGTTGGCTTCAGTCTGACCCTTTTCTATTTATGATGGACAGTCTTTATGGCATGGAGAAAGATAGGCCGTTTGGATGACATGGAGAGGGGTTTTTTAGTGGGCTTTCATATAGACCAGAGCCCAGATCTGCCATCGAGAGACGTCTTCTCCCTCAACATGAACTCCTCTCATTCCCTCACCATGGATCTCGAGCTCATTCTCTCTCGCCACAACTCCTCTTCCTTCACTGCGATGAGACTAGCAAAATCCCGCTCTTCCCAAAAAATGCTTATGTGCCCATTTCTCTAAGCGACAGCCTCTTGCTTCACTTACACCTTATGCTTTTTGAACATTGAAGATGTGAAGGATAGTCAACTTGGTGAAGATGTGAAGGATAGTCAACTTGAACAGGCAAGTTGCTCGTTGTTGGAGGACTACTGGTTTCGATCAATTTTGTTCTCACAAACAACTCTCTACATACTCTCTTTTTTCAACTTCCAAAAGGGGTCCTGCAAAGGCAGGATTATTTCAGATTCTTTTGGCAAGGAGACAGTGAAAAGAAAAGGTACAGGCTAACCAAATGGAGTGTGGTTTGTCGACCGAAAGACCAGCTAGATTATTCTAGATTCAAATTCCATTGGCAAGGAGACAATGAAAAGAAAAGGTCTGCTAACCAAATGGAGTGTGGTTTGTCGATCGAAAGACGACGGAGGTTTTGGCCTTCAAGTCAATAATGATACCTTAGTTAGTAAATGGTTGTTCAAGTTACTTACTAGATGGTGTTTGGCAAACACTGCTGCGTTATAAGCATTTAGGCTAAAAAGCGATCACGGGCTTATCGAAAGCCTGGATATTCGCATTTTTGGGCCAGTATGATGACCGTACATTCTAAGCTAATAAAAACGCTTTTCGTTGGGGAAAAAAGCGATTATATTTCTAATTTCTCCTAAGGCTGCCCGTTATGGGAGTATCATAGGTAGTATCATGCATGACAACTAAGCAATTTTGATGAGGTGGCACTGAATTAGATGAAGAAAGAGATGATTGAGTATCATATTATGATACCGTATCATAATAAATGATATGCTACTATGAGTCATACATGACAATTAATGATGTCATCTACCATAGTACTAACCCATGATACTATGCACTACGAATGTAGTATCATACACTAATACACTAGTATCATATGGATGATATACTATGATATTACTATATGATACTCCCCGTTACGACCAGACTAATTATGTGAGATGTTGCCTCGGTACCAACAAAATGATTTTTGTGAGACTTCCAAATATCAAACAATATCTTCGCAACACTGAACAGTCATCCTCGTCAGGCGAGCAAAATTACCAGGCGGCGCAGTGCCAGGGGAAAGGTTTGAAGGGAGACCGTACACCTGCAGACGCGTCTTGAGCACGTCCAGCGGGCACAGCACCGTCGCCGAGATGACCCCTGCGCGACCATCAACCCCACAAAAGTACAAAACAAGAAGGATCATCAAACCAGCACCAAGGAAATAAGCCCGAGACAAGGAGTGGGAATACTTACCAGCCGAACCGCCGGCGACGGCGTTGCAGACCGCCTCCCGGACTTTCACCCGTGCACCGCCGCGACTGCGGCCCTTGTCCTCTGACATCGTGGCACGGGCGCGTGTCGGGAGCCTGATAAATCGAGAACCGAGAAGGAAGGAGGCGCCTCTTCAGTCCTGTGAGTCGATCTTCGGAATTGGCAGCACGCAGCGGCAGCTAGAACAAAGGCGGGATCCCGGGCTTGCTCTCTGGCGGAACAGCCGGACCAGATCGGAGAAGTGACGCGTGTGCGGGCACTCGCTCGCTCGCTCCCCTCTCTTTAAACGCTTGTGGTGTGTGACGGAAAGGAGGACGAGGCCGGCGGCGGAGGGGTAGTGAAGTGGCGGCGCGGTGGAAGGGCGACGCCACCGACGGTTTTGCAGCGGGGGTGGGTCGGATCGGCCGGAGGTTGCGCCGCGCAGGTGGGAAACATAATGCGTGCCGTTCCGCGGTCGCCGCAATCCAATAGTGCGCCCAAACGCTGCGCTCCAACACGCGCCCCTATTATGCAAAAGGTTTGGACGTTGATAACGCCAACAGGCATGGCATATTAGACATCCATCCACACATCATATATAGTATAAGTAGGAGGCAGCCCACACTGGTTATGTGTGGGCGAATATTAGAACTGACCACAAGTGTGGGCGCAGCTATTTCACGGCACACGCCCAATAAATATTGCTCATCTCACCTGTGCGTGTGGCATGAAGCAAAAATGCCCACACGTCCTCGTGTAGCTACATTAGTTACCCGTGGGATGACGCTTTAGTTGCCATCCGGGATGGCAAATGTAATTGTAAAAACATGGCAACTCTCTCTGTTTTGATTAACTATAGTTGTCATGTCTAATTTATGGTAGTTGCCGCGTGCAATCAAATCATAATTGCCATATGTGCTTACCTAGTTGTCATGTATGGTTTAATCATAGTTGTTATGTGTGTTTACCTGGTTGCCACGTATGCGCAACTGCAATTACCATCTACCAACGAATCATAGTTGTCATACGTGTTTACCTAGTTGCCGCATACGCGCAACTGCAGATGTCATCTATCACTGTTCAAGCATCGTGTGGGCGAATAGCACTTCACCCACACGCGCGTGGGCTGGTTGGTGACTGTGTGGGCAGGAACTAATTCGCCCACACTGCACAGCTGGCAACCGCGTATTGCGGGTCGTGTGGGCGAGCACTCTAACGCCCACACAACATGTTATGCCTACGTGGCACTTAGATCCCTTTAGGATTCGTGCAAAACAGAATTAAGGTGGATCAAGGTGTGTGGGCGATGTGTAAAAAAGCCACACGTGTGGGCGTTATCATTTGGGAAAGATTTTGCTAGAAAAACAATATCTACACTAACAGCATCTTCAATAGCAGCTCTATAATAAATGAGGCGAAGATGATGAGTCGCTCGGGATCGGTCATCCTTGAATATTTGCTTTTTTCGATAAAGGGCACTTTTATTATCTCATAATGTAGCATCAAGAGGATACAAAGCATTATGAGTAACATCCGGCCTCTGCATAATTAAGCAGAAATACTAACGCCCACGCGTGTGGGCGTTTGCATCTTACCCACACGCATGATCAACGTCGGTTTGAGTTTGCACGAATCTTGGCATGTTTTGCCAGATTTTTTATGCCACGTAGGATTGAGCTGATGTGTGAGCATTCATCCGGCCGCCCACACGTCCGTTTCCACACGCGGAGGTGTTGGTGTGTGGGCGTTTAGCAGTTCGCTCACACGACAGTTTTCAACGCACGCAGAAGGGGCTGGTGTGTGGGTGTTTATCAGTTCGCCCACACGCCTGTCTCCTCTCCCACACCCAAAGCTATCAGTTGCCATGTGTTTTGCAGGGTACATGGCAACTGCCCTAGTATGCTTGTATGCAGATGGCAACTCTCTCTTTACCCGAACATATTTTTTTGCCATGCCTTTTTGTAGTACTACATGGCAACTGCCTAGTGTTTAGTAGATGGCAACTCCTAAAGATACCACCGCGCCCACACGTCCGTCTCCTCTCCCACACCCAAAGTTGTCAGTTGCCATGTGTTTTGCAGGGTACATGGCAACTGCCCCTAGTGTGCTTGTAAGCAGATGGCAACTCTCTCTTTACCCGAACATGTTATTTTGCCATGTCTTTTTTGTAGTGCTACATGGCAACTGCCTAGTGTTAGTAGGTGGCAACTTCTAAAGTTTTCAGTTCATGGCAACTGTAGTAGACCAGACCACACATGGCAACAGCTGCAGTTGTCCAAAAATGGTATCTGGCACTTGACCTAAGATGGTAACTGCAGTTGAGCAACCATGGCAACTGTAGTTGTCCGACATGGCAACTGTAGTTCAGCAACATGGCAACTGCAGTTAAACGAACATGGAAGAGTGTCCGGACCATGGCAACTATGGGGACGCGTTGTGACTGTCATGCGGGACGTACGGGACCATGAGGCAGGAGGCCTGACGTATGGGCATGTGGGCGTTATCTATTTTGCCCACACGTAGGCATGTGGGAGGGACCACGAGGCAAAAAAAGTGTGTGGGCATTACTTGTTTTGCCCACACGTATGCGTGTGGGCTGGTTCTCTTAGACACCACACAAAACGTGTGGCCACATCCCTTAACGCCCACACGTGTGGGCGTTATCGGCGTCCTAACTAAGATGCACACACCAATCACCTAAAGTTTGATAAAAAGAAAGAAAGAAAAAAAGACAAATGGGCGACAGTAGAGTCATATAGATCGACACTATGCCTATGTCGAAAGGGGTGGTGGACCGATCCGGAGATTACGCTGCCACCCATGTTGGGTAAAAACCTCCGTAGCCACCTGCTCCAACCGCGTACATACTGCCTTGAACAACGGTTGGTACTCCACTTGTTGTAGCATAGACCACGTATGAAGCGAATGCGTACAACGGAAAATAACCTGCAAAGGAGAAGCATTTTTGTTATTGAAAACCAAATCATTTCTACATAGCCAAAGCGACCATAGTAAGGCATACGCTCCCACCCTTATTAGCGTTTTCAACATATTTGGAATACCATCCAACCAATGACCAAAAATATTGGCGACACTTGTGGGCGGATACAAATTTGACGCGGATCACGTAGAACGTGCAAACTTGCATTGGAAAAGGAGGTGTTTGATTGTCTCTTCATGAGTGCAAAAATAACATTTCTTACTCCCTGGCCAGTTGAGCCGTGCGAGGTTGTCTTTGGTTAGAACAACTCCCCTACGAAGATACCACATGAAGATTTTAACTTTTAATGGAATCTTTGACTTCCAGATTTTCTTGTTATTACTCACTGGTACCTCCGAATGCGTGAGCGCACGGTACATAGAGTCTACTGTGAAAGACCCCGATGAAGTAAGGTTCCAACTAAACACATCCCGACCTTGTGTCAAATTGATCAAATCCATACGGGATAACAGATTATGCCATGACGTAAGACAGGGGCCAATCAAATCCCGCCTAAACGAAATATTGGGCGGGAATGAACTGAGCACCTGCGCAATATTTTTATTCTTATCGCGAGCGATGTTGTACAAGGCTGGATATTGTTCTCGGTGACTGGCATTGCCTAGCCAGATGTCTTCCCAGAAACGAATCTCCGACCCGTCCTTTATTGCAAAAGACCCAAAGCGAAAGAGATGTTTCTTTGTTGCCATTAGGCCAGCTCAAAAGTGCGAGTCACCAGGTTTCACAGTAGACTCAGTAAGAAGTTTAAACAACCACTTACTAAGTAGGACCTCATTGTTTGCCAAATACCATCCTCAGTAAGAAGTTTAAACAACCACTTACTAAGTAGGACCTCATTCTTGACTTCCAGGTCATGAATTCCAAGGCCACCTTGGTCTTTTGGCCTACAAACCACACTTCATTTGGCCAACTTGTATTTTTTCTTTTCACCATCTCCTTGCCAAAAGAATCTGGATCTAAAATAGTCCAGTCTTTGCAGGACCCCTTTTGGGAGTTGGAAGAAAGAGAGCATATAAAGAACCATATTTGTGAGGACAGAGTTAATCAAAACCAACCGTCCTCCAACTAAGAGCAATTTGCCTTTCCAACTGCTCAAACGTTTCTCTAGCCGCTCCTCTACAAGCTTCCACTCCGCAATGGTGAGACGCCGATAATGAATCGGTATTCCCAGATATTTAATTGGGAATTGGCCATGTGTGCAACCGAACAAGTCAGCATAATCGGCCGCCGCCTCAACGGCTTGTCCAAAGCAGAAAAGTTCACTTTTATGGAAATTAATTTTAAGACCCGACATTTGCTCAAACGCCGACAACAAGAGTTTCAGGTTTCGATCCTTATCTAGGTCATGTTCCATAAAGAGAATTGTGTCATCGGCATATTGCAGAATAGAGAGGCTACCATCCACAAGGTGTGGCACTACTCATGCAATCTGGCCGTCCTGCTTAGCGCGCTCAATCAGGATAGCCAACATGTCAACGACAATGTTAAATAACATTGGGGACATGGAGTCACCTTGTGGTAGTCCTTTTTTTGTCTGAAAGTAATGGCCTACGTCATCATTGACTTTGATGGCCACACTACCTCCAGTTACAAAATTATGGATCCACTGAAACCATTTATCGGATAAAGCTTTCATCCTTAGGGCCTGTTGGAGGAAAGACCATTTGACCTTGTCATAGGCTTTTTCAAAATCGATTTTGAATACGACTCCACTCATGTTTTTCCAGTGCATCTCAAGGACGGTCTCATGCAGGATTACTACGCCATCGAGTATATTTCTTCCTTGCATGAAAGCCGTTTGAGATGGCCAGACAATATGGTCAGCTACTGAGTTTAACCTATTCGTAGCCACTTTGGTGAAAATTTTGAAGATGACATTAAGGAGGCATATGGGTCTGAATTGTTGGATCCGTTCGGCTTCCTTAATCTTTGGCAATAAGACAATCTCGCCAAAATTAAGTCTGAATAGGTCAAGCCTGTCGACATGAAGACAATTAAACAACTCCAAAAGGTTAGACTTGATGATATCCTAGAAATTCTGATAGAATTCTGCCGGGAAACCATCTGGGCCTGGAGCTTTGTTATGTTCCATTTGGAACACCGCAACTCTCACCTCCTCTTCGGAGAACGGTGCTGTAAGGATATCATTTTCTTCCGCCGTGACTTGTGGAATATCTTCTGTTTGGGACTCGTCAAGAGTGAAGTTCCCATCAATCGTCGCCCCGAACAGAGATTTGTAGTAGTTGGTGATATACTTTTTGAGCTCCTCCTGACCTTCGATCCGCCCCTCCTCTTGTTGGAGACTGTACATACATTTCTTCCTATGTCGCCCATTGGCGACCAATTGGAAGTATCTTGTATTACTATCACCCATCAGAGTGAAATCGGCTTTGGATCTTTGGTAGTATTTGATCTCCTCTTCTCGCAAAAGACGTGCAACCTTCTCATTAGATTGATTTTTCAATTCAATCCCTTGTTGAGATAAGGTGTGCGTCTCAACAATTTTGTCGAGGTCGTCAATGATGGTACAGAGCCATTGTTTTTCCTTTTTGTATATCCCGTTGGTATGTTTCGCCCATCTAGTGAAGTGTTGCCTCATGGCTCTTATTTTAAAGTTCCATCTCTGAATAGGTGTACAACCAATCAAGATATGACTCTGCCAATGAATCTGAATCTACATGTGAAACAAGTGCTTATGGTTGCCTGCTGGTACCTATGGTGGATACGTCCAGAACTCACACATGATGACAAACCACCGCCATCGTCGAGATGGCATACATTGGTGCTGGCAATCACTGTAATTTTCATGAAGCAAGTCCTAACAGAAATGTTATTACATCACAGAGATGGAGGAAACCTGACATTGGGTACGTGAAAGTAAATGTCCATGCAACCCTTTTTGCAAATAAGGGAGAGGGAGCAACAGCGGCAGTTATTAAAGATGATAAAGGTATTTTCTTGCTACGCAGTGCATATATATAACACATACATCTAATGCGATGATGGTTTATGCAGCTGCAATGAGAAATGGACTTATGTTTGCAAACTCCTTGGGATTCCCTCGCGTGGAAGCTGAATCAGACTTGTTAAATGTTATAAACTTCTACGACAGCCAATCTAGATGGTGGGATGCGCGGTGGCAATTTTTGCAGAGTATTTCGATGTGTCTACTTTGATTGGGAAGGTCATCTTTAAACATTGTTCTCGTTCTCTTAATAAAGCAATGCATGTGTTGTATAATTACTCTTATCGTAATAGAACCTCTCTTAGTTGGACTAAGGAGCCTCCGGGCAACCTTGTCTTGACACTTGTGGGCGATGTAATGCCTATGTTAGATCAATAAAGCTAGTCGTAATTGTCGGTACTAGAACCGGCAGATCTCGAGTAGGGGGTCCCGAGCTGTGGATCTGGAATGATGGGTAACAGGAGACAAGGGGCCCGATGTTTTACCCAATTTCGGGCCCTCTCGAAGAGGTAAAACCTATGTCCTGCTTGATTGTATTGATGATGGAGTATCGAGTACATGTTGATCTACCTCGAGATTGTATGTTGTGTTCTAAACCCTAAGGCTGGTAATTGTGATTGTGTCCCTATAGACTAAAACCCTCCGGCTTATATAGGCACCAAGGGTATCTAGGGTTACACATGGTCGGTTGCCAACTAGGAATAAACATGCCGACACCTGGAGCAATCCTTGAAGTATACGCCAAGTCTTCGGCAGTGTCCGTCTTGATCACACCTGGGTTAGAGGCTTCCAGAGTCCTTCCTTATGGGATCGACGGGCCGTAATGATAGAGGCAAGGGGCCTGATCTTTCAATGAGATGATAACTATCGATTTGGTGGAGACGACTCGGACGATCCGACTACAAACGTGCAATGATGTTGCGCCTTAGCAATCAATAAACCAACTCCGAAAGGTTATTTACCACGCCTGAGCATGATCAACCTGACCACGAAGGCCTATTCCTGCACGCAATCGAAGAACAAGTAAGAATATGATAATGCAATCTGAATATTGCGAATATAGGTGAAATATTGATAAAGGTGGGGATCCGAAAGCGTTCTTGGCCTGGTCGTTGGACACAAATGAAGTACACGAAGTTGCAATGGCTAACTTTTAACTAAACAAATCCCAAGGAAAAAGCTACTAGATTGATCTACTTATATAGGAATAAGAGATGGCAACCAAGGAGGTGGGAGGACGTCCCAAGGCATCCCAAAACCAACCCTAGGCCGTACAAGGCACATGGGCCCAAGTAGAGGTGATGCAACACCTTTGGACTTGTAGTTTGTCTCGGATTCCGCTGCAGCGTCACACTGTTTGTTAATATCTCAATGCTTCAGACGAATTTGAAGGTGAATCCAATTGGGTTGGAAAGAGCACGAAATCTACTTTCCAACAAAAAACCACGCAATTCGGACTCCGGATGAAAGAGATCTTGGCTTTTTGAGTCAGGTACGTATGTGCAGTCTGAATCTGAGTCCAGAACATGAGAGACTTTGACTCTATCTTCTCTTGGACCAAAAGTGACGTGAGAGGACTTTTTGAACATCACCTAAACTTCTCTTTTTCCCTTGTCTTCGTATGTGGATTATACAAATATCCCATACACATGCAATTAGACATGGCACAAAAGTCTGTGAAGTATTTTTGTCCTGGATAACATAAATAAATTTTTGACATGGCACACAAGTCTGTGAAGTATTTTTGGCTTTCACGTGAACCCGAGATCTTCTCTGTTGAAAGCAATTGTCGAGCTTCCTCTTAACAAGAGTGTCCGCCGGCCACATGCTTTATGTGTCGTACCTCGGCGCCCAAAATCTTGACATAGCTTAGCCTCGAAGGCCTGCCGCCCAGGCATCAATAGTGCTCTTGCCTGACAGCCTTTACCAAACCTTCACCACATACAGTGTTTGAGCGAGCCAATTATTGTAACTGGAATTGCTGCCCGAGGTAAATTTCTCATTGGCACGCCTCATCAACGCAGAGATGGTGCTCCGTATTTTGGGGGATATCATGAAAAATTGTTTCACCCCATGAACGTATAATGACACCAAGGATTGGAACATGGCGATTCATCCGGCGCAGTAAAAGAGACCCTTGGTCTTTTACTGACCTATAGCGGCAAGGGGCAGTAATCCCACTTTCGCCTATGCTTCCACCCCTTGCACCATTGCTCAAAGCCTCCAGAGCTCCAGCGCCCCAGATCCATTCTCAAACCTCTAAGCCCTTGTCTAGCGCCCGCATCTCCCCACCAGGGATCTGCTACTATGAATCCGCGAAACGATTTTTTACCCTGTGGTATAAAGAGCTGGCGGGTTAGGGTAATTCCGGATCCCCTTTCTCCCTCGCCCACTCTGTTCCCCATCTCCTCCCCTCCATCGAACATTGCGTTAGGGCACTCGAGCTGATGGGGAAGGATTCCACCGCCAAGCTGGAGAAGGCAAAGAAGGCGAGGAAGACCGCGTCTTTGAGCTCCTGCCTGTCGGCGGGCCGTGCCGCGGGGGATTGGATTCCCTCGCGAGTCATGAAGAGGAGATTGGAGGAGCTTGCCAAGGAAAGGCTCATTACGGCGGACGGATGGAGGCTCTTCGAGCTCTGGCCCGTCGGCGGCCGTGCCGTGGGGGATTGGATTCCCTCATGAGTCATGAAGAGGAGATTGGAGGAGCTTGCCGAGGAGAGGCTCATTCCGGCGGACGGATGAGGCGGCCGGAGGCGGGCGAGGTCGAGCCGGCGTCGCAGGGGGACGAGCGCATCCTCCTCATCACCCACATCGAGCAAGGTTTTTCGATGCCTCCCCACCCTTTCTTCCGAGCATTCTTGGATTATTTCGGGGCGCAGCTCCATCACCTTCCCCCAATCACTAGTGGAAAAAGTGCTAGCCACAACTTTTGTTGGTGGCGCAACATTTTTTTATCAACTCCAGCACTTTTTTTAAATAGTGCCCATGTCGGCTTAAATCGTACGTCATAGCTATGTGCTTATTGCTGGCGTATGAATTTTAGGCAACGCCATTTGTATGCGGGCCCCGTCATCCTCACCATCGATGGAGTATTGCTAGTGCAGCACAAATACCCATGCCAACACTGTGTCTTACACTTGTGGCATGAGATTTTGTAGAAATGTCACTAGTATTTGAAGTGGGGCCCACAATCAGTTCACAGATATTGTGCTGGCATTCCAAACGGTCGCACGCCATAAGTATATGCAACTCTACATATAAATAGATGTGCCTAGTGATACGTCTCCAACGTATCTATAGTTTTTTATTGTTTCATGTTATTATATTATCCATCTTGGATGTTTTATATGCATTATTATGCTATTTTATATCATTTTTTGGGACTAACCTATTAACCTAGTGCTAAGTGCAGTTGCAGTTTTTTCCTTTTTTTTGTCTTTTATAGAAAATGAATACCAAACTGAGTCCAAACAGAACGAAACTTTTTGACGATTTTTCTTGGACCAGAAGACACCTAGGAAGCTTCGGGAGGAGACTAGAAGGGACACAAATTGACCACAAGGTTGGAGGCCGCGCCCTAGGGGGTGCGCCTCCCGAGCTTGTGGGCCCACCGTGGCTCCTCTAACCCTAATCTCAGCTCCATAAATACCCAAATATTCCCCATATACCAGAGAGCACACCAAAAATACTTTTCCACCGCCGCAAGTTTCTGTCCTCGTGAGATCCCATCTGGAGACCTTTTCCGGTACTCTGTCGGAGGGGGATTTGATCACGGAGGGCCTCTACATCAACCTTGTTGCCCTTCTTCTGATGTGTGAGTAGTTTACCACAGACCTACGGGTCCATAGCTAGTAGCTAGATGGCTTCTTCTCTCTCTTTGATCTTCAATACAATGTTCTTCTCGATGTTCTTGGAGATCTATTCGATGTAATCTTCTTTTGTGGTGCGTTTGTTGAGATGCGATGAATTGTGGGTTTATGATCAGATTATCTATGAATATTATTTGAGTCTTCTCCGAACTCTTTTATGCATGATTAAGATAGCTTTGTATTTCTCTTCGATCTATTGATTTGGTTTGGCCAACTAGATTGATTTTTCTTGCAATGGGGAGAGGTGCTTTGTAATGGGTTCAATCTTGCGGTGCTCAATCCAGTACTAAAGAAAAGTCTAGCAGTAGCGCGGGTCTTAGGTATATCAGTAGCACGGGGACCCACGCTACTGATACAGCGCTACAGCTAACTTGTAGCAATAGTGCGTTTTGACCCACGCTACTGCTATACATGGGTAGCAGTAGCGAGCTTTATAGGAACACCCTACTGCTAATAGTTGCAGCGATTTAAAATAAGCCGCACTACTGGTAAGAGCGAACTGCTGCTAACTTTATTCCCCTCGCTACTTCTAGTTTTATTAGTTTCTGATTTGTTTCTACATATTTGTTTTGCATTTGAACATGCTTTATACAATAATCTCTAGCATGTCATACACATACAAATGTAATCATAGCATACACATACAAATAGTCTCATCAAATCATGTCATCATCATAATCGTCATCCAACACAAAGTGGTCTCTCGTCATCATCTCGAAAATAGCGATACAAGTCTCGAATACTTGCGACTACATCGTCATCCATCTAAACAATGATATACACGAGAAGAGCTATCACTATGAGTGAGAGCAGAACTATGCAGTACATGAGGCGGCAGTTATGAGTCCCCTCTCGGGCTAGCGTGAACCTCAAGTAACTAGCTTCTGCTTCTTGTCTTCTTTTGAAGCCTTTATGGCCGTCGCCCGAGACCCGCTCCACTTGCGCCTGACACTCAGGCCACTCGTCGTACACTCCGAGAACCTTCCCTTTGTACACGACATAGCATTGCTTCTTCGCCATCAAGAATCTAGGTATCTGTTAGATATGCATCTTCATTAAAAGAATGTACAATCATATGCAACAAAATATACTTGAGCAACACGAAAAAGAAAGGGTTAGCAACTAGATGCAACATATAGTAAACATAAATAATCAACTCAATTTCATCGTATGCAAACTAATTAACTAGAGGTATGCAGGTCATCGTACCCAAACTAACAAAGTAGTGTTACACAAGTTCGGCAGGGACCATGACATCACATAGTTTCATTGCTACAGAAAGTATACAAGTTCAACCGACACATATCATCATCATCGACATCGTAAATCACTAGGATTTCCATCCTTCCATATCATCGAGGATGCACCCTAGCTTCTTGAACGACGTGAGGTCCTGACGTTGCATGCCTATGCGAGTTCGGACGTCAGCTCGCGATATAGGGCCGTGGTGGAACATCCCCTTCTCTTCGATGACTTTTTTCATGATGATCGTCGCAATGCCCCTCTGGATGCGAAAGAAGTCATCTCTAAGTTTATAATCCACTTCTCCATGAGATTCTACTCACTTGCGGAGATGATCATCGTTTCTGCTTGCCATGCGAAGGTTTTGGTGATCCCTTCTGAACTCCATCATGAGATGGAGGAGGTAGAATCCATCGTTCCTTCTTGGTTTTGGGACATGGATCCAGCAGAAGTTAGTTTTATGCGAGAAACCCTTCTTCTTGTTCCTTTGTTTCCTGATCTGCAATTGGCCACCCCTCAAGCTGAAGCCTTGGAGAGCATCATCTAGAATATTCATTACGTGGGTGTAGTCCTTCTTCTCGTAGTTTCTGGTAGGGTCAAAATACACGGCATGGGAGACTCGCGGGTAAAGAACAATAAGCATGGCGTGCCCGTTGCTGCGGTGAAAAAACACCTCAAATTATTCTCCATATGAGCGAGAAGGAATGATTGAAATGTACGAAAGGGTTGTCCGGCACTGACTTACATTGGATGATAAGGCAGGAGGACAATTTTCTGGTTCTTATTCTGTACCATGAAGTTTTCGAGGTACTCCCTAGCAGATTTATGCTCAAAGTCGCCGAAACACAAGAAGGACTCGTGCATATAGTATGGATCCGCCACACAAATTTGCAAGACTTGTTCTCTCTTCATGACGGAGCTCATATGTAGCGCAAAAAGGCGGAGGATTGTAAAATCGAGCCGCCCTGTCAGAAACATCTCAAAGATATGCTCAAACCACAGGAAGGACACCTCCGCGGGCCATGTGTCGACGTAGCACTTCCCCTCAGGCACAGGAGCCGCGTATGTTAGATATCCTGGATCCTTCGAGGCTAGTAGGCTTTTCCCAGCCCACAACACATGGTCGTGCAGTCTCCTGAGATCCCCTGATATTGCCTCCAGCGGTTTCGGTGGTAGCATCGGCTCGCCCTTGACATGGAACATGGCGACACCTTTGACGGGTACACGCTCTTCAAAATCCGCTGTTTGGCTATTATGTGCTTTGGCTTGTTGTAGGCAGCAGAGCCTTTCTTCGCCGGTCTCCTCCTCTCCTTTTTCTTGGGCTGACCTTCCAGACCCTTCCTTAACCCCTGCCCCAGTGTTGTCGGGCTAAGCACTGTACGAACCTCGGCTAGTTGAGCATGTGTTGAGGCAGCATCTTCACGCGTGCCCTGTGAGGATTGCATGAAGAGAGACTTCTTGCAATCAACCCTGCTAGGACGTTCCTGCCCAGGCAGATCATCCATCTCCTCATGAGCATGCTGATAGCCCGAGTCGTTCTATGGCTGATTCATCATATCTAAGTCGTCGTCATAGGCGCCTGTTTGAGGAACCGAAGAGGGTCATCCTCGTCCATCTCATCATCCATTCTTTGTTCTACGGGGGCGATTACACCAGCCACTATTGGACCCCCTTCCTCGCGTTGTCCGTCGCTCTCACCCGGCACTACAAGCACTGGTAATTGCATAGGCGGGGTGGTGGTGTTCATACCTACTTGTTGATGTGTGGTTATTGGCGTGCTCTCGGCCGGCTCAAGACGAAGAAGATTCTTCGGCTATAGCAGCACCCAACCCTTGTAGTTTCCAAGCCACGGCGGGGTCTCGTCATCCTCTCCCCCTAGCCGTACTGGAGGAGGCAAATCCTCGTACCCCGATTTCACACTCGACAAGGTAACCCTGAAGTGCCCACCGGGCATCTGTTGGCCGTGGAACGTGAGTTCCAAGGGCTTCGTTATCACCGCCTTCCCACGTCCACCTTCTAGCCTTTGATCAAGAAGAGTACGGTGCACGGGGTTTTGTCGGCCTGCAAACACATGTCTGTGGCGTAAAACATCTGAAAGGCAACGAAAACGGAATATTCTAGATATATGTTGGTGTGACATGTAATTACCATGAGGGTGTCGAGCTCATCCAAAGACGACGGCCCGCCTAGCGCGCCAGAGACTAAGGACGGACTGCTATGAGCGGGTGCGGGTGCGGGTGGAGGCACGGTTGCGTGAGCAGGTGATGGTGCGGTTGTGTTGTTCACCGAGTTGTTCCTAACGAAGATGGGCCTCGGGAAATCATCTAATGTCTTGTCTAGATTTTACTTCGTCCAGTTGATGATAGCCGGGATCAAGTTAGTAGCGAAATCATTTCTGCGGGCATCTACAGCTACATCGACTACCTGCTGTAGCAACTCATTTTTCTCCTTAGCTGCTTTTTTCGCGTCCTTAGCTGCTTTTTTCTCGAACGCAAGCTTCACTTTCTCTTCGATGTCCTCCTGACTAAACTTATTTTTCTGCTTCTTGGCCTCCGGGCCCTCATTGTAAAAGACCTTCCACGTGGCGCCGAAGACGCGTCCATATTGTGGCCGCTGGTCCAAAGGGAGTCCCTTAAGTTCGTTCAAGGCCCGGTTGAGAGGGGTGCCCCACTTGTGCCTCATTGATGAAGACTGGCTTTCGGCTGCAAGCTTGTGTTGCTTGTCCTGCAGAAGGAACATGAACCGTTTACGAATGTGTAGTCGACTTGATCAGAACCTAAATGTAAGGTGGTAAAAGAATAATTACTAGTATTCTAATCAATTTCCTCGTGATCGGGTCCGTGTAAAAAACCTTCTTTTCCTTGTCCCACTTGTAGCGGCCCCTGATGAAGTCACGTTCCAAGGGGTTGGTGAACTTCGCGAAGGGGTCTGGGAGACCCGCGGCTTCACGTTCCGCATCCTCCTTATCCCATATGGGCCTTTTTCCAAGGTAGCCACGGCTTCCGAGGCATTGGTTCTCCGTGTTCCTTTGCTGAAGGCTGTTGAATTTCGCAGCCTTAGCCTTGGCTTCCTGAGTAACGCAAGTGTCCTTGAACTTTTGGAACTCCTCTTCCGTAAATGTCGGATTTTCCTCCAGAATCTAGGACAGGGGTTCCTCGGCCTCAATAGCTCGTTTCACCCTCCCTTTCCAGGAGGCCAAATCATGGTTGAACATGCCCATGGCATGATTATTAATCTTTTTCATCTTTGGATCATCCCATGTGTGTTCTATGCCATCATCCCGGTCGAGGAACTTGAATCTCTTGCGCAACTTCGTCAGGAGCAACTTCCTCAAATGTTCTTTACCCATTAAGTCATCGTCATTGATGCTCGCGCATTCCCGTAGGATGCATCCGACTTGGTTCCCGTAGCACTTGCGAGGTTCTTCCGGGTCTGATGGCTCAAACTTGCCAGGGGCCATCTTTGTGATCACCAATCGTCCGATGCCGAGTTTGTTAGGTTTTCGTATCCTCTGCTTCTTCTGCTTCTTCTTTTCGGTAGGCTTCGGTGACGGTACCTTCCCCGTCGGTCTCGGCGCTTCCATCGGTGCCAGCGCTGTCGGTGTCGATGTCGGCGTCAGTACCATCGTCGAGGCCGCTCTGCAAACCTTGACTGTGCTTAGCAGACAAAAAGTCGAGGTACTGTTGTTCACCCTCATAATCCATCTCGTCTGCATCATGGTCAGAAGGCCCGGTTTCTTCGTTGTTCGACATGTTTCCTATGATTAATTCTCCTTGTTTAATTCTCAAACTATAATAAAAATGAATAATGACATAAAAAAGGTCTATGGTTTGCTAGAATGTCGCTTCCCAGCAAATCCCGACACTCGATATGCCTACTTTCTAGCACAAGCCATGCCCAAATTCACGGGAAATTTCCGTTTGCTAAAAAGTGGACATATCGAGCGACTGAAATTCACCGGAATGGAAATGAATCAAAATTCCGGTGAAACATAGGCCACTCGGATCATTTACCCTGCACATAACCATCATTTTCCAAACATCACATGTCCAAAATATCACATGTCCAAATTCCAAACATCACATGTCCACATATCAGATGTCCACTTCAAATTTGCATATAACTGCAAGAAAAATATAGAACTTGAAGAAAATGCCTAATCTGTCCTAGGGTTCATACTAATTCACCCAGGGTTAATCAGTTCTATTTTATATTTAAATAGCAACAATTGCTTTAACTAGAAAAGTTAATACCTAGAATTCTGTTAACTACACCTAAAATACCTAGAATCCATTTAACCCAAACTAATTCTGTTTTTAACTAGAGTTCATACCAACTAATTAACTATAGGCTTCATACTAATTCTGTTTTCTTAAATAGCAACAAATGTTTAACAAAAAATAGCAATAGTTTGAAACCTAGGGTTCATACTAACTACCACTAAAAAATAGCCACTAATCTGTCCTTGTTTTCTAACTAGGGTTCATACTACGTAATTAACTAGGGTTCATACTAATTCTAATTAACTAACTAGCACTAAAAAATAGCCTAGGGGTCGTACTAATTCATACTAACTAGCACTAAATAGCTAGGGTTCATACTAAGAGAGAGAGAGAGAGCAGAGAGCAGAGAAGAGGTGAGAGGGATTATAGAGGGCACGGGCTCCGGCGGCGACGAGGGGGATACGGCGGCACCGAGGCATGTCGGAGGTGACGCGGGCCGGGGGAGACGGAGACTCCGGTGAGGGCGAGGACGAGGGCAGGGCTCCGACGAGGTCGAGGAGGAGGAGGAGGCAGAGACTACGGCGAGGGCGAGGGCAAGGCTCCGGCGGCGCTCGAGGCAGGGGCGCGGCGAGGGCACGGGCTCCGGCAGCGACGAGGGGGGAGAAGAGAGAGTGGTATTTGGGGGAAGAAGCAGAGGAGGGAAGCCCGTGGGGGGTTATGTCCACATAGCAGTAGCGCATTTTTCAAAAAACACGCTATAGCTAGGGTATCTATAGCGCATGTTAGGAAAAAGTGCTACTGCTATCTAACGTAGCTATAGCGCGTTGCCAGAAACGCGCTACTGCTATGACCAGTAGCTATAGCCCGTTTCTCCAACGAGAGCTACTGCTCTTCTTTTCTTTTCCTGTTTGTTTCTTCTATTTTCTTTTACTTTATTTTCTTTTCCTTTTCTTTTCTTCTTTTTTTTCCGAGAGCAGGAACGAAGGGAAGGTGATACAATGTATATAACTAAGGCGATATATATTGCATCATTTGATGGTTAAGTGTGTATACAAAAGAGGAACATATATATTACATTAGTTGACCCATGCATAATGGTTAAGTGTGTACACAAAATAGGAACATATATATTACATCATTTGACCGATAACGGTTTCTCAGCGTCGACGTTTTCATTTTTGAGTGAGCTTCTTTCCCTTCTTGTTCGTTGATGAATAATTGAGCCCCTCATTGTGACATTTCCTTTTCCATGGAGTACGATCTTTCTTAGGTAATGTAGTATTGATTCTTGTTTTGACGTATACGTCATCGTCATCGTCATCTTCCCTCATCGGGTTGCCGTACTGGTCGTAGTCTTCCTCGTTGGCGACTCCATCCATTCCAACAATGTTCCTTTTGCCTCTCCTGACGACAACATGACTGGGATTGCTTGGGTCGGTTATGAAGAAGCATTGTGTCACGTGCTTAGCGTGTACCCATGGCTCGATTTTTGCGATGGCGTTCACGGTAGCGCTCTTGGCGTCGGCTATAGTCATGGTAGTAAAATACCGGTTTTCTCTTTCGACATTCTTAGCCCATCTGACATGGAACATCGTCGCGCTGTGCAGTCCAGAATAGTCAAGCTCCCAGATCTCCTCAAACCTTCCGTAAAATCTCTCAGTTGCGCCGTTGTCATTGCCGGTCATGCATTCCATCGTCACCCCTGAGTTCTAAATATCACTGTTCATATCTTTGGCCTCTGTGTAGAACGTGTATCCGTTGATATCGTCTGCCTGATAGGTCATGAGGTTGGCCGAGGGGCCATGTGCTAAGGCGTATATGAGCAATCCGTCCTTAGAGCCCTCTTCCGGGAGATTAGCAAGAATATGCTCTTTGAACCAATGCAGGAAAGTGGAATTGTGCTCTCTAGTAACTTCGGCATCCGTCCTGCATAGCCCCCGGTCACGATACTTCGTTGCGATGGTTTCTTTGTGCAGTGTGACAAAAGGATCTACCTCGTCTAGATGTTGTAGCACTACTAAGTTTGCTCTGTCAAAGTCGTTGCGTCGATCCAAGTAGGCCACATGAAGTTCCCTGCGATCGTTGGAGTGACCTTCTCCTTCGAGCCTCCCAACGTGCTTCTTAACGAGCAAACCAACACCAGGCCAGTCTACGCCATATAGATAATTCTCACAGAAAGAGATGCACTCTTGTGTCAGATAGCCCTGGACGATGCTTCCATCCGGGCGGGACATGTTACGAACAAATCCTTTGATGACCCCATTCATCCTCTCGAACAACATCATGTTGTGCAGGAATGACGGCCCCAGGCTATTATGTTGTCCACAATATGGACACACAGATGCACCATGATGTCAAAGAACGCGGGCGGGAAGTACATCTCAAGCTCATTTAGTATCACAACGATCTCTTCTTGTAGCCTTCGGAGCTGCTTCACACTGATCGACTTTCGAGAGATGACGTCAAAAAAGTTACAAAGACCAATAAGCGTGTCACGGACGTGCTTGTCCATTATCCCTCTAAGGGCAACAAGTAGTATCTACATGATCATCACATGACATTCATGGGACCTCATCCCGTTGAACCTGTTCTTCTTCGTGTCTAGAAATCTGCTTATCTTCCGACAGTAACTGGAACTAACTTTGATTCCGGTAAGGCACTTGAAGAATTGATTTGATCTCAGCCGGACTTAAGGTGAAGCAAGAAGGGGGGGCGATAATCATCTTCCTTTACTTTTTTGCCCTTCTTCTCCTGCGCCTCTGTCTCCGTCTCTGTCTCCTCTGACTTTTTACGAGGCGACATGTGCAGATCTGCTTTGATATTCAAATCTTGCAAGTATTTTCTTGCCTTCGGCCCATCCTTGGTCTTATCCGGCATGTTCATTAGTGTCGCAAGCAAGCTCTCAAGGACATTCTTACATATATGCATTTGATCAAGGCAATGAGGCGTGTCGAGTTTGTGCCAGTACTCCAAGTTCCTGAAAATAGACCTCGTCTTCCATACCTTCAGCAGTGGCTCCGGTGCCTTTTTCATCATCTTTCCTGGTGCGGGGCACTATTCCTAGTTTTCAATAGCTCATCGCTTTCGGCGCCGCTCCGCTTACGTGGAGGTCCTCGATGCTCAACCTCACCATTGAATAGATCTCCATGGTTTCTCCACGGGTTGTCCTTCTCGAGCCATCTTCGATGCCCCCTGTACACGATTTTCCCAGACCTGCCATCTTTCGTTGATGTTAGCTACCGAGACGTCGTATCAACCATGCACCGCGTGCATCCGCAATATCCATGGCACACCTGGCCTGTGACATATCCGTAACCGAGATAGTCGTGCACCGTCGTGATCAGCGCGGCTCTTATATAGAAATACTTGCCTTTGCTGGCATCCCATGTCTTGGCTGGTGTTTTCCCTAACATGTCTAACTCCTCTTGAAGTAGTGTAACACTCTGAGAATCATGCTATAGTAACCCCCTGTGATTAAGCTAATCATGTTGCTAAACAGGGCTTGATCACATTTGAACCACAACCTTGTCAAACTCCTAGTTCAAACTTCAATTAAATTTAAAAGTGGAAAATAAAAGTTTTCAAAAATTCAAACAAAAATGTTCAGTGGGTGCTAAATAATACACTGGTAATTATGGTGGAGAAAACACATTTTTATAAAATACCTAATTACTTTTAAAAGAAATAAAACAGAAAAGAAAATAAACAAATAAAAGGAAAACAGATAACAGATCACAGAAAGAAAAAAAAAGAAAAAGGAAAAGCCCTTCCCCCCCCCCACTGGACCCGTGGCCCGTCTAGACCGAACCCCGGCCCAAACTGGGCCGCCACCCGCGCCCCGACCCCGGCCCAGCCCAACTCACCCCCGCGTCCCCTTCCTGTTCCCCCCGACCGGGTCGGAACAGGGGCGCGCTGCCGCCCAACCACCTC
>NC_057802.1:228620594-228634752 GCF_018294505.1 Triticum aestivum | reverse complement strand
GTTGCATTCGCCTCCTAACGCACGTCCCACCTAGCCTCTCCGTTCGCTCGCTAGCATGCTGCGTCGCCCTTTTCCTCTGGCGTCCGACTCCGGTCGTCCGCCGATGAGCTCGCCGCGCTCGATTCCGGTCACCCCTGCCGCCACAACCACCACCGTTGGACGCGGCGCAGCCGTAGCTTTCGAACGCGACCAAAAACTCCCTGAACGGTGCCCTGTACGTGGATTCCGGCGAGGTCCCGAGCGCCTCCGCCGTGTTTTCGGTCGCCGGCGTTGCTCCGGCGCCGGCCGCCGACGTGGCACACCTGGGGCCACCCCTGGGTCACTGCCAGTGGCCCCCACGGGCCCCAGTTGACTGGGTTGACCCAGTCAACTGCTGACTGGGCAGGCCCAGTCACTGACATGCGGGCCCCGCCGTAGAAATTAAAAAAAATAAAGAAAAAGAAAATGTTTTATAAATAAAAATAATTAGTTTAGCTAAACACTCACTGACATGTGGGGCCCATCCCTCTAATTATACTGTTAGATTAGTTTAATTAAGTATTAGACTAACAGAGGCTGACATGTGGGTCCCACTGGACCCACCTGTCTGGTTTGACTGGTCAGCCGACCTGTTGACTTGCTGACGTCAGCATTGCCTCATGCTGACGTCATAATTCATTTTTCTTAATATAAATAATTCCAGAAATTCAAATAAACTTTGAAAATTCATATCTTTTAAACCGTAACTCGGATGAAAATGTTTTCTATATGAAAGTTGCTCAGAACGACGAGACGAATCCGACTATGCAGTCCGTTCATCCACCGCACCTCCCTAACCTATCGAACTAGCAACTTTCCCCCTCCGATCCGTCTGTCCGAAAACGCGGAACATCGGGCATACCTCCTGGATGTTCCCCCCCTTCACCGGTACCACCTACTGTCGCGTTAGGACACCCCTAGCACCGCTCATTGTCATGTCACGCATCGTCATGCTTATGTTTGCATTGTATTTACTGTTTCTTCCCCCTCTTCTCTCCGGTAGACTACGAGACCGACACTGCTGCTGCCCAGTTCGACTACGGAGTCGACGACCCCTCCTACTTGCCAGAGCAACCAGGCAAGCCCCCCCCTTGATCACCAGATATCGCCTACTCTCCTCTATACTGCTTGCATTAGAGTAGTGTAGCATGTTACTGCTTTTCGATATCCTATTCTGATGCATAGCCTATCCTTGCTACTACTGTTGATACCTTTACCTGCAGTCCTACATGCTTAGTATAGGATGCTAGATTTCCATCAGTGGCCCTACATTCTTGTCCGTCTGCTGTGCTACGCTATCGGGCCGTGATCACCTGGGCGGTGATCGCGGGTATATACTTATATACTATATACATGACACATGTGATGACTAAAGTCGGGTCGGCTCGTAGGAGTACCCGCAAGTGGATCTTTGTGGCGGAGCGACAGGGCAGGTTGAGACCGCCTAGGTAAGAGGTGGGCCTGGCCCTGGTCGGCGTTCGCGGATACTTAACACGCTTAACGAGATCTTGGTATTTGATCTGAGTCTGGCCATTTGGTCTATACGCACTAGCCATCTACGCGGGAGTAGTTATGGGTATCCCGACGTCGTGGTATCAGCCGAAGCTCTTTTGACGTCAGCGACTGAGTGGCGCGCGCCGTGTTGGACCGCTTTGACGTAACCGCCGTGATCGTGTGGGTTGCTAGGTCTGCTCGCGGCCGCGTTCGCAACGTGCAGGTGTGCATAGGGTGATGGGCCCAGACCCCTGCACGCATAGGTTTAGACCGGCGTGCTGACCTCTCTGTTGAGCCTAGGTGGGGCTGTGACGTGTTGATCTTACGAGGCCGGGCATGACCCAGAAAAGTGTGTCCGGCCAATTGGGATCGAGCGTGTTGGGTTATGTGGTGCACCCCTGCAGGGAAGTTTATCTATTCGAATAGCCGTGTCCCTCGGTAAAAGGACGACCCGGAGTTGTACCTTGAGCTTATGACAACTAGAACTGGATACTGAATAAAATACACCCTTCCAAGTGCCAGATACATCCCGGTGATCGCTCTCTAACAGGGCGACGAGGAGGGGATTACCGGGTAGGATTATGCTATGCGATGCTACTTGGAGGACTTCAATCTATTCTCTTCTATATGCTGCAAGATGGAGATGACCAGAAGCGTAGTCTTCGACAGGACTAGCTATCCCCCTTTTAATTCTGGCATTCTGCAGTTCAGTCCACTGATATGCCCCTTTACACATATACCCATGCATATGTAGTGTAGCTCCTTGCTTGCGAGTACTTTGGATGAGTACTCACGGTTGCTTTTCTCCCTCTTTTCCCCTTTCTATACCGGATTGTCGCAATCAGATGTCGGAGTTCAGGAGCCAGACGCCACCGTCGACGACGACACCTACGGCACTGGAGGTGCCTACTACTACGTGCAGGCCGCTGACGACGACCAGGAGTAGTTAGGAGGTCCCAGGCAGGAGGCCTTGCCTCTTCGATCGTTGCTACTTTTGTGCTAGCCTTCTTAAGGCAAAACTTGTTTAACTTATGTCTGTACTCAGATATTGTTGCTTCCGCTGACTCGTCTATGATCGAGCACTTGTATTCGAGCCCTCGAGGCCCTGGCTTGTATTATGATGCTTGTATGACTTATTTATGTTGTAGAGTTGTGTTGTGATATCTTCCCGTGAGTCCCTGATCGTGATCGTACACATTTGCGTGCATGATTAGTGTACGGTCAAATCGGGCGTCACAAGTTGGTATCAGAGCCGACTGCCTGTAGGAACCCCCCTTCCACACTCCTTGGCCGAAGTCGAGTCTAGTCATTGCAAAAACTTTTACTAACATGGTTGTGCGGCTTATGGGCCCACATCGCCATTGGGTGGTACTAGGATCTTTTACTCCTCGACCTTTACTCTGGGACTCTGAACTCTCTTCTACTCGGGTTAAACGAATTTACTAACTCTAACACTAGGATCCCGTGACCGCGTTCACCCCTAAGATGGATAAGCCATAGTTGTTTCTTAGAATAGTATTTTGAACAATTCACACACTGTCATTTGACTCCTTTGAAACGTCTTTGCTTTCAGATGGAACCCTCGAGGCAGGTCGTGCGCCACACGACGGCCATTGGTGCCTCGGGATCACCTGCGGTGCTAGCTGAGATGATGACCTATCTGGGTTATCGCTGGCACCCTGAATTCACAGTCTACGAGGAGTACCAGGACTTTAACCAGGAGCAGTACCGTGCCATCGTCCACCTCTACTCTCGGGAGTATGACTCCACTACTGTGCTGCACACCGCACATGGTGTTGGTGTGACCATCGATATGGCTGTCCACGATGCTGCCTATGCTGCTCTGACACGTCTTCGTGGAGAGTATCGGGAGTTGGACACCTCCCCTTTCAGGCACATTGCTATCGCCTCTGATGCTGGTGCGGAGGGATACTATACTGCTGCCTACTCCACTGTCACCCGAGAGCCCTTCTACCATCAGCACCTGGTTCTGCATGCTGATGGGCTGGATTGAGCTAACCGAGCTCTTCGCCATGAGATGTACACCACCCGTCAGCACCTTTACCGTGCTCTGACGCTGCTGCACCCCTTTGTCCGGTCTGGACAGGTACCGCGTACTGCGATCTACCCAGCCAGGACCGTGATGCCCCACGGTGTCGGTTGGCCAGAGGTGGGAGGCTACTCTCCCGCACTTGGTCCTCTTCTGCCACCTGAGCGTCGGGCTCTACACCTGAGTATCCGCGGCCCCCAGTCTGCTGACGTGGAGGGCTATCCGTTGCCACACTACCAGCTGTCGGGCTACGATTACCTCCACAGTACCTCTTGGGACTGATGTAGGCTTGTTTGTAGTGTTAAAGGCATTCGCCGCGAGCCTGTGTGCCGCCTATGATGTTTTAGTCTATGTACTGAACTCTGTGTACTGAACTCTATGCATGACCCCTTTTGTAAGCTATGCCGACTACTATGTAGTAGCTATCGTGCTCCTTTCATTATGCATGTTTCATCATGAATGATTCTTGTCATTGCCAATTTTCTCAATGCTGAACTACCCCTGTTATATATTAGCAGGATGGTTAGACCAGGTGGTCGTGGTCGTGGTGGCGATGCCCCACCACCACCTGAGTACATGGCTGGTATGATCCAACAGTTTGAACTGAACCGCCAATTCATGGAAAATATGATGGCTCAGTTTCCTCGCCCCAATATGAACCAACAGCCAGCTCAAGTGACTCTTCAAGATTTCATACGCCTCAACCCAACCATCTACCGCAGCTCAACTCAGCCTCTGGATGCTGATGACTGGCTCCGTGACATCACCTATGAGTTGGAGTCTGCTGATGTAGCCCCTGCCAGCTATGTCACCTTTGCTTCCTTCTTCTTGAAGGGACCCGCAGCTCAATGGTGGGACAGCCACAGGCGTACTCTGCCAGCTGGAACAATCATCACCTGGCCAGACTTCCAAGCTGCTTTCCGTGCCCGCTTCATTCCTCAGGGAGTCATGGACCGGAAGAAGCGTGAGTTCCGCAACCTCACCCAAGGCAACAAAACTGTCGAAGCTTATCAGCGGGAGTTTCTGGACTTGTCCCGCTATGCTGAAGAAGACATTGCAACTGATGCACGCAGACAGGAGAAGTTCCGTGATGGCCTTCAAGCTGACATCAAGCTCGCACTTCTAGTGCATGACTTTGCTGATTTCACCACCTTGGTGAACAAGGCCATCAATGTTGAAACTGGTCTGCAGGAATACCAGAGCTCTCAGAGGCGCAACCGTGACACGGGCTCATCTTCGGGCTCGCCCTCACAGAAGCGTAAGATATGGATCCCGAACAGCATGTATCGTCCGAATGCACCTGCTCCCAGGAAATCTTATGCTGCACCGCGTCTGCCTCCTCCACCATCTAAGCAGTCAAAGCTACCAGCTCCCCCACCTGGGGCTCCTGTTCCCACTCCCGATAATGGTCTGTGCTTCAAGTGTGGTCAACCGGGTCACTTTGCCAGGAACTACTATCAGAACCAGAATCAACTGGCCCTTCCAGCAGCTGGCCGTGGTAACAACCAGCCCCGCAACAACAATGCTAAGTCTCATGGTCGCGCTCATGCCAACCACGTTGATCTCAGCGAAGCTCAAGACCAGCCTGCTACTGTGATGGGTACACTCCTCGTAAATTCAGTACCAGCATCCGTTTTATTTGATACAGGAGCATCCCATTCATTCATATCAGCAGAATTTGCATTCCTGCATGGCATTCATTACGAAGAGATAAACACTCCGCTAGTGGTACACACCCCTGCGGGCCAATGTCAAACCTCTATGGTTAGTCGCGATGTTACTGTTGAAATTGAAGGACTGGAATTTCTTGTCTCTCCCATCGTACTGAAGTCCTGTAGCATTGATCTCATTCTGGGAATGAATTGGTTAAAAGCGCATACTGCTTCAATCGTTTGCACCACTAAGACTGTCCATCTGCTACACCCTTCAGATGAGATAGTTACTTACCAAGCCCATCTGGTGCAAAATGCCGAGGCAAGGCTCTATGCATTGAATGCATTGAACGCTGCACCACTCGAGGGCATTGAAAACATTCCCGTCGTGCGTGAATTCCTCGACGTTTTCCCTGAAGAACTTCCAGGGATTCCCCCTGCTAGAGCTGTCGAATTCATCATCGACTTGAAACCAGGCACCACTCCTATAGCCAAGCGACCCTACAAAATGCCGCCGCATGAACTCCTTGAGCTTAAGGAGGAAATCAACAAGTCTCTTCGCAAAGGATTCATTCGCCCAAGTTGCTCTCCTTGGGGAGCACCTTCTCTCTTTGTCAAGAAGAAGGACGGGACAAACCGGTTAGTTCAAGACTACCGTCCTATAAACCAAGCTACCATTCAGAATAAATACCCTCTTCCTCGGATCAATGATCTGTATGATCAACTGGCGGGTTCGTCAGTGTTCTCTAAGCTCGACTTGAGGTTGGGCTACCACCAGATCCGTGTTCGCGAAGAGGATATCCCAAAGACCGCCTTCGTGACTCGCTATGGTTCATACGAGTACACCGTCATGTCTTTCGGTTTAACCAATGCTCCAGCCACCTTCTCTCGTCTAATGAACTATATATTCATGGATTACCTCGACAAGTTCGTCGTGGTTTATCTGGATGATATCCTGATATTTTCCAAGAACGAAGAAGAACATGCTGAACATCTTCGACTTGTGCTGGAAAAGCTACGAGAACATCAACTATATGCCAAGTTCTCTAAATGTGAATTCTGGCTACCCGAAGTAACCTATCTGGGGCATGTCATCTCTAAGGATGGTATTGCCGTCAACCCCGAGCGAGTTCAGGCTATTCTTGATTGGACTCCTCCCAAGAACGTTAAGCAAGTCAGAAGTTTTCTCGGTCTCGCCAGCTATTGCCGTCGATTCGTCGAGAACTTCTCTAAGATCGCCAGGCCTCTGACTAACCTGTTGCATAAGGGTGTCAAGTTCCAATGGACAGACAAATGTCAGGAAAGTTTCCAGGCACTCAAAGACAAGTTGACTTCTGCCCCAGTTCTAGCTCCACCTGATACTAAGAAGGACTTCGTCATCTATTGCGACGCTTCCCGTCAAGGATTAGGCTGTGTCCTAATGCAAGACCGCAAAGTGATTGCTTATGCCTCTCGACAATTGCGCCCTCACGAAGAGAACTACCCAGTTCACGACCTCGAACTTGCTGCTGTCATACATGCGCTGAAGCAGTGGCGACATTACCTTCTCGGTAATCGTTGCGAGATCTTCACTGACCACCAAAGTCTGAAGTATCTGTTTACTCAGCCAGATCTGAACCTCCGTCAGCAGAGATGGATGGAGCTTGTTGCAGACTTTGACTTGGGTATTTCCTATACTCCAGGCAAGGCTAATGTAATGGCTGATGCCTTGAGCCGCAAGTCTTACTGCAACCACCTCCAGGTTCATAAAGTTCAGCCCTCGCTTGTTGAAGAATTCAGGAAGCTGAACCTCCATATTGTTCCTCCGGGTGCACTCGCTCCCCCTCCTAAGGAGATCCGCAAGATGAACCTCCGTGTTGTTCCCCAGGGTTCCCTCAATACCCTGGTCGTCGAACCAGATCTCCTGGACTCCATCAAGAGAATACAGGGGTATGACTCTGAAGCCCACAAGATTAAGCGCTACCTCACAGAAGGAAAGCCCTCGTTCTTCACCATTTCTGAAGATGGCGCCCTATACTTCAAGGGCCGCCTAGTGGTGCCATGTGCAGAGAAAAACCTGGATATGACACAGGAAGTTATGAAAGAAGCTCATGATACGCCTCTGTGTATCCATCCTGGTAGTACAAAGATGTATCAAGATATCCGTCAGAGATTCTGGTGGACTAATATGAAGCAAGACATTGCTCGTTATGTTGCTGAGTGTGACGTTTGCCGTTGTATCAAAGCAGAACATCAAAGGCCTGCTGGAACTCTGCAACCTATCTCTATTCCTGAATGGAAATGGGACCATGTTGAGATGGACTTCGTCACTGGATTTCCCAAATCGCAGAAAGGTAATGATGCTATTCTTGTCGTCATTGACCGGCTTTCCAAAGTTGCACATTTCCTGGCAGTCAAAGAAACGATCACTGCTAGCCAGTTGGCAACGCTCTATATGTCCAGGATTGTTTCACTCCATGGTATTCCATTGGTTATCAGTTCAGACCGTGGTAGCATATTCACTTCAAGATTCTGGGCAAGTTTCCAAGAAGCAATGGGAACTCATCTGTCATTTAGTACTGCGTTTCATCCTCAATCGCAAGGACAAGTTGAACGCGTCAATCAAATCCTCGAAGACATGCTTCGAGCTTGCGTTATTTCCTTCGGCAAGAAATGGGAGGAATCTCTCCCGTATGCTGAGTTCTCCTATAATAATAGCTATCAAGCTAGTCTGAAGATGGCCCCCTTCGAGGTGTTATATGGACGAAAGTGCCGAACCCCTCTGAACTGGTCAGAAACTGGGGAACGTCCACTCTTCGGTCCGGATATTATCCAAGATGCCGAAGAACAAGTCCGCATTATTCGCGAGAATCTCAAGACTGCTCAGTCACGTCAGAAGAGTCAGTATGACCGTCATCATAAAGACATGGTCTATCAACCTGGCGAAAAGGCTTATCTTCGAGTCACACCTATGAAGGGTGCTCACCGCTTCGGGATCAAGGGCAAACTAGCTCCTCGCTATATTGGCCCATTCACTATTCTCGAAAGGCGTGGAAAAGTGGCATACCAACTGGAGCTACCGCCGAACCTTTCTCAGGTTCACGATGTGTTCCATGTGTCACAGCTCCGCCGTTGCTTCAAGGATCCAATCCGAGCTGTGGATCACGAAGTGCTCGAATTGCAGCAAGACCTCTTCTATAAGGAGCATCCGGTCCGCATTCTCGACCAAGCTGAACGCCGCACACGTCAGAAGGCGATCAAGTTTCTCAAAGTCCAGTGGTCGCACCATTCTGAAGATGAGGCCACTTGGGAACGAGAGGATCGTTTGCGCGAAGAATACCCCGCACTGTTTCCTTCTACCTCCTAAATCTCGGGACGAGATTTCTTGTAGTGGAGGAGATTTGTAACACTCTGAGAATCATGCTATAGTAACCCCCTGTGATTAAGCTAATCATGTTGCTAAACAGGGCTTGATCACATTTGAACCACAACCTTGTCAAACTCCTAGTTCAAACTTCAATTAAATTTAAAAGTGGAAAATAAAAGTTTTCAAAAATTCAAATAAAAATGTTCAGTGGGTGCTAAATAATACACTGGTAATTATGGTGGAGGAAACACATTTTTATAAAATACCTAATTACTTTTAAAAGAAATAAAACAGAAAAGAAAATAAACAAATAAAAGGAAAACAGAAAACAGATCACAGAAAGAAAAAAAAGAAAAAGGAAAAGCCCTTTCCCCCCCCACTGGACCCGTGGCCCGTCTGGACCGAACCCCGGCCCAAACTGGGCCGCCACCCGCGCCCCGACCCCGGCCCAGCCCAACTCACCCCCGCGTCCCCTTCCTGTTCCCCCCGACCGGGTCGGAACAGGGGCGCGCTGCCGCCCGACCACCTCGCCGGCACCGACGCCGGGGGGGATAAGGGCGCCAGCCCCCGCGCCTCCTCGGGTCTCTCTCCCACTCACCCCGCTCACTCTCGGCCCCTGCGCCTCCCTCATCCCCTCTCCTTCGCGCCGCTCCGTGCTCCCCCCCATCATCCCGAGCGCCTTCGTCGCCGTCCGCCGTCGCAACCGCGGCAACCAACCTCGCCTCGCCTCGCCAACCTGTCCAGCAGCTCCGCCGTCGTCGGCTTCCTCGTCCCCGTCCACGAACGCAAGCCGGGGAGCACCGCAGGCAGCGGATCGAGCCGCCCCCTTCCGCCTCGGGCGTCGGTGACCGCCGTCGTCTCCGGCCACCTCTGCGCTCCTAAGCTGTCGCAGGCTTTACGTAGCCGCTCGGTGAGCTCCTCCCTCCCTCCATTCTCCTCCTCGCACTGCGTGAGCCTCCCTAGCTAGCTCGTCGCCGTTGCTTTGAGCTCGCCGCCGCATATCACCTCGCCGCCGTGGCTACCGTGGCCTGAGCTCGCGTCCGAGCTCGTAGTCAAACTCCTGGAGCTCCCAGGAGCCCAACGAGCCCACGCCCGTGCCTCCCCGTGCCTCCTAGCATAGCCTCCGTTGAGCGCCCGAACGCGCTGCCGCCTGCGCTCATCGCCGGCGTGCCTCCGGTGACCAAATGGTCACGGGCCAGCGCCCGTTGCATTCGCCTCCTAACGCACGTCCCACCTAGCCTCTCCGTTCGCTCGCTAGCATGCTGCGTCGCCCTTTTCCTCTGGCGTCCGACTCCGGTCGTCCGCCGATGAGCTCGCCGCGCTCGATTCCGGTCACCCCTGCCGCCACAACCACCACCGTTGGACGCGGCGCAGCCGTAGCTTTCGAACGCGACCAAAAACTCCCTGAACGGTGCCCTGTACGTGGATTCCGGCGAGGTCCCGAGCGCCTCCGCCGTGTTTTCGGTCGCCGGCGTTGCTCCGGCGCCGGCCGCCGACGTGGCACACCTGGGGCCACCCCTGGGTCACTGCCAGTGGCCCCCACGGGCCCCAGTTGACTGGGTTGACCCAGTCAACTGCTGACTGGGCAGGCCCAGTCACTGACATGCGGGCCCCGCCGTAGAAATTAAAAAAAATAAAGAAAAAGAAAATGTTTTATAAATAAAAATAATTAGTTTAGCTAAACACTCACTGACATGTGGGGCCCATCCCTCTAATTATACTGTTAGATTAGTTTAATTAAGTATTAGACTAACAGAGGCTGACATGTGGGTCCCACTGGACCCACCTGTCTGGTTTGACTGGTCAGCCGACCTGTTGACTTGCTGACGTCAGCATGGCCTCATGCTGACGTCATAATTCATTTTTCTTAATATAAATAATTCCAGAATTTCAAATAAACTTTGAAAATTCATATCTTTTAAACCGTAACTCGGATGAAAATGTTTTCTATATGAAAGTTGCTCAGAACGACGAGACGAATCCGACTATGCAGTCCGTTCATCCACCGCACCTTCCTAACCTATCGAACTAGCAACTTTCCCCCTCCGATCCGTCTGTCCGAAAACGCGGAACATCGGGCATACCTCCCGGATGTTCCCCCCCTTCATCGGTACCACCTACTGTCGCGTTAGGACACCCCTAGCACCGCTCATTGTCATGTCACGCATCGTCATGCTTATGTTTGCATTGTATTTACTGTTTCTTCCCCCTCTTCTCTCCGGTAGACTACGAGACCGACACTGCTGCTGCCCAGTTCGACTACGGAGTCGACGACCCCTCCTACTTGCCAGAGCAACCAGGCAAGCCCCCCCCTTGATCACCAGATATCGCCTACTCTCCTCTATACTGCTTGCATTAGAGTAGTGTAGCATGTTACTGCTTTTCGATATCCTATTCTGATGCATAGCCTATCCTTGCTACTACTGTTGATACCTTTACCTGCAGTCCTACATGCTTAGTATAGGATGCTAGATTTCCATCAGTGGCCCTACATTCTTGTCCGTCTGCTGTGCTACGCTATCGGGCCGTGATCACCTGGGCGGTGATCGCGGGTATATACTTATATACTATATACATGACACATGTGATGACTAAAGTCGGGTCGGCTCGTAGGAGTACCCGCAAGTGGATCTTTGTGGCGGAGCGACAGGGCAGGTTGAGACCGCCTAGGTAAGAGGTGGGCCTGGCCCTGGTCGGCGTTCGCGGATACTTAACACGCTTAACGAGATCTTGGTATTTGATCTGAGTCTGGCCATTTGGTCTATACGCACTAGCCATCTACATGGGAGTAGTTATGGGTATCCCGACGTCGTGGTATCAGCCGAAGCTCTTTTGACGTCAGCGACTGAGTGGCGCGCGCCGTGTTGGACCGCTTTGACGTAACCGCCGTGATCGTGTGGGTTGCTAGGTCTGCTCGCGGCCGCGTTCGCAACGTGCAGGTGTGCATAGGGCGATGGGCCCAGACCCCTGCGCGCATAGGTTTAGACCGGCGTGCTGACCTCTCTGTTGAGCCTAGGTGGGGCTGTGACGTGTTGATCTTACGAGGCCGGGCATGACCCAGAAAAGTGTGTCCGGCCAATTGGGATCGAGCGTGTTGGGTTATGTGGTGCACCCCTGCAGGGAAGTTTATCTATTCGAATAGCCGTGTCCCTCGGTAAAAGGACGACCCGGAGTTGTACCTTGAGCTTATGACAACTAGAACTGGATACTGAATAAAATACACCCTTCCAAGTGCCAGATACAACCCGGTGATCGCTCTCTAACAGGGCGACGAGGAGGGGATTACCGGGTAGGATTATGCTATGCGATGCTACTTGGAGGACTTCAATCTATTCTCTTCTATATGCTGCAAGATGGAGATGACCAGAAGCGTAGTCTTCGACAGGACTAGCTATCCCCCTTTTAATTCTGGCATTCTGCAGTTCAGTCCACTGATATGCCCCTTTACACATATACCCATGCATATGTAGTGTAGCTCCTTGCTTGCGAGTACTTTGGATGAGTACTCACGGTTGCTTTTCTCCCTCTTTTCCCCTTTCTATACCGGATTGTCGCAATCAGATGTCGGAGTTCAGGAGCCAGACGCCACCGTCGACGACGACACCTACGGCACTGGAGGTGCCTACTACTACGTGCAGGCCGCTGACGACGACCAGGAGTAGTTAGGAGGTCCCAGGCAGGAGGCCTTGCCTCTTCGATCGTTGCTACTTTTGTGCTAGCCTTCTTAAGGCAAAACTTGTTTAACTTATGTCTGTACTCAGATATTGTTGCTTCCGCTGACTCGTCTATGATCGAGCACTTGTATTCGAGCCCTCGAGGCCCTGGCTTGTATTATGATGCTTGTATGACTTATTTATGTTGTAGAGTTGTGTTGTGATATCTTCCCGTGAGTCCCTGATCGTGATCGTACACATTTGCGTGCATGATTAGTGTACGGTCAAATCAGGGGCGTCACAAGTAGCCCCAGATACAGATTAATATTATTTCCCGGTTGTTTTGGCCCTTGAATCAACAAGCTCATGTGTATGTACTTCGACTTCATGCACAACCAGGGGGATGTTGTACATCCATACAAACACGGGCCATGTGCTGTGGTTGGTGTTCTGGTTGCCAAACGGATTCATGCCAGCGGTCATGCGCCAAGTACGATGTTCATTGCATCACATGCGAAATATCAATATTCGCTGTTGAATGCACTCCACTGGCTTCCATTCACGAGGTGCCTCAGCTTTGAATCATCTCCATCGTCGGGCTTTTTCCTCTCCGCGTGCCAACGCATGAGCTTTGCTTCCTTGGGATCTACAAAATAACGTTGCAGACGGGGAGTGGTTGGTAAGTACCATACAACTTTCTGGGGGAGATATCTTCCAGCCTTCTTCTATCGAGAAGCATTGCACACTAGACAACTCGTTTTTTCCGCGTGCTCCTTCTGATAAATTATGCAATCATTGATGCATTCATGGAATTTAACATGCGGCAGATCAAGAGGGCACACGATTTTCTTGGCCTCATCCACACTAGTAGGACATAGATTCCCCGCGGGAAGAACATCCTTTAGGTACTTGAGAAGCTCATCGAGGCTAGTGCCGGTCCATTTGTTTTTAGCCTTCGTCTTCAGAAGTTCGAGCGTGAAACTCAAGCAGGTCACCTCGGGATCGCAACCATCATACAATTGAGTGTTCGAGTCTACCACCCATTCCTGTAGCTTGGCCTCCTCTCTAGAAGCAACTCTGTCAGTACTCGTCTCCTTGCGAAGTAGTTCTTGAACATGAGGGTCCCGCACGATTGAACTTAGTACTGATGAAGTCTGCGGCATGGAGTCCATGTTTTCTCCGCCACCATGTTCGACCCCTTCTCCGCCGCCATGTCCGGCCTCTTCCCCACCGCCATGTCCGGCCCCTTCTCCGCCGCCATTATCGGTCATCTCTTTTTCTTGCCCCGTGTCTTCATTGCGTGGCATGGACATAAAATCTCTGTCCGGTTATTTTCAATCATGTCCTGCACCGCCGACCGCAACCACCTTTCCTCCATCGTTCCACTAACCATCAAGAACGCCTGCACGGTAATAATAAACAAATTGATTATAAAAATGCATGCATTCTTCAAAGTCATACAAAAATTCGGCATGACCTTCCCTAAAAATAGGACATATAGAGTTTGCCCGAAATTCGTCGAAACGGAAATAAATCGACATTTTGGCAAAACATAGGCAACTCAAGCACAATTCGAGGGCAACTCATGCCACACACACAATTTCCATCATATCGTCCGATTATGTCATATCGCACACATACACATATTTCCATTCTTGCAAAAGCACAAATTTTAATCACCTATCTCGAGATCGAGCACGGTGATGATGATGTCGATCGGTGTCGCCACACACCTATGGAATGATCAAAAGTGGACAAAGCTTACTTCTTAACAAGGCTAGATTTAGTTAGGGAGGTACATAGGTCACTTCGCTAAATGCTAGATCTACCTAGCTAGTTTGGGAAGGAGATAAGTTCAACTAGTGGAGGGGGGAGGAAAAAGAGAAAGGAGATGCATTAATGGAGGTGGTGTAGTTAGCTAGGAGCAATAAAGAGAGAGGGAGAG
>NC_057802.1:228528385-228620336 GCF_018294505.1 Triticum aestivum | reverse complement strand
GAGGTGGGAGCTAGGGGAAAGTGAAGGAAGAGAGGATGGTGGAGGGGGGAGGGGGATGAAAAGGGTGGTGGCTGCGGTTTAGCAGTAGTGCTGGGTGTAAAACGCGCTACTACTAAGTGGCTGCGGTTTTTCCTAGTAGTGATCCCAGTGACAGAAAGGGACATGACATGTATTTGTATTTTTGCCATTAAGGATAAAAAGGTGGGATTTATTCATATGGATTGGATCTATCCCTCTACATCATGTCATCTTGCTTAAGGCGTTACTCCATTCTCGTTAACTTAATACACTAGATGCATGCTGGATGGCGGTCTATGTGTGGAGTAATAGTAATAGATGCAGGCAGGAGTCGGTCTACTTGTCACGTACGTGATGCCTATATTCATGATTATTGCCTTAGATATCATCATAATTATTTGCTTTTCCATCAATTGCTCAACAGTAATTTGTTTACCCACCGTATGCGTTCTTTTAAGAGAGAAGCCTCTAGTGAAAACTATGGCCCCCGCGTCTATTCTTATCATATTATTTTCAGATCTGTAAAACCAAAAACCGAAAAATAACTTGCTGCAATTTATTTACCTTTACTTTATTTTGCACTTTTATTTATCTTTATTACCTATCTCCATCAGATCTCGTCCTTGCAAATAACCGTGAAGGGATTAACAACCCATTTATCGCATTGGGTGCAAGTACTTGTATGTTTGTGTAGGTGCTATCATTGGAGACTTGTGTGTTCCTCCTACTGGATTGATACCTTGGTTCTTAACTAAGGGAAATACTTATCTCTACTTTGCTGCATCACCCTTTCCTCTTCAAGGGAAAAACCGACGCAAGCTCAAGAAGTAGGAAGGAGAATATCTAGCGCGGTTGCCGGGGAACCTAGTACCTATCATAAGCTCTCATCTCTTTCATTTACATTATTCGCCATTTGCCTCTCATTTTCCTCTCCCCCACTTCTAAAACTTTTTCAGAAAACACAAAAATAGTTGCCTTTTTATTTGCCTTTATGTCTTACTGGTTTGTTTGCTTGTTTGCTTGGCATAATTGCATGTTTATTGAAATCAGAAAATAAAAAACTTATGGATCCCATCCACTTGCTAATATTTTTAAAAGATCCAATTATGATGAACCAATTGCTAGTGAGTTGAGTGCACTAGGTTATCATTATGAAGTATTGCTTGAAATTCATGAATCTGAAAATTGTGGTGAAGTGCTAAAACAGGAAATTTATGAAGTGATTCACGATAGCTCATTGAATGAAAAGCATGATTGCAATGGTGTTATTATAAATTCTATTAAAGTTAATTGTGCTAATAATATGCAAAACCCCAAGCTTGGGGATGCTAATTTTGATATGTCCACTACTTATTGCAATGATCATGATTGGGGTGATTCTTCTTATGATCTTGAAATTTTTTTAAGCCTCATGATAAATATGTTTGTGATAATATTAAAAGTGGGTTTGGAAGAGTTCCAACTTTTGGTAATAATGATCCCACTATTTTGGAGAGTGTTCAATCTTATGAAAATATTGATAAAAGTGGGTTTGGAGAGGTCATGACTTTATTTAATGATAATCCCACTATATTGGAAGAGTGTCAACTTTTCATGCATGTGGATCATGTAGAGAATAGTTATGTGATAGCTATATTATTGAATTTAAATATGATCCCACATATAATTATTATGAGAGAGGAAAATATGGTTGTATAAATTTTCATGTTACTAAATTACCTCTCTTCATGTTGAGATTGTCAATGTTTTTATTCTTCCTTGCATATGCTAGTTTTTGCTTGTTTTGATAATTTGTTTACTTATAAAATGCCTATGCATAGGAAGTTGATACGTCTCCAACGTATCTATAATTTATGAAGTATTCATGCTATTATATTATCCATCTTAGATGTTTTATATGCATTTATATGCTATTTTATATGATTTTTGGGACTAACCTATTAACCTAGAGCCCAGTGCCAGTTTCTGTTTTCTCCTTGTTTTTGAGTTTTGCAGAAAAGGAATACCAAACAGAGTCCAATTGACGTGCCAATTTTTGATGATTTTTTATGGACCAAAAGAAGACCACGGAGCATCGGAGTTGGGCCAGAAGAGTCCCGAGCTGCCCACGAGGGTGGGGGCGCGCCCACCCCCTGGGCGCATGGGCCTGCCTTATGGACAGCTCGGGCACCTCCTTGACGTGAGACCGACGCCAAAAATTCCTATAAATACAGAAACCTCGGAAAATTAACCTAGATCGGGAGTTCTGCCGCCGCAAGCCTCTGTGGCCACGAGAAATCAATCTAGGCCCTCTCCGGCACCCTGCCGGAGGGGGCCATCATCACCGGTGGCCATGGAGGAGGATCCCGGAGAGGCCATCATCGCCATGAAGGCCAAGGACCAGAGGGAGAACCTCTCCCAATCTAGGGTGAAGGCCATGGAGGAGGAAGCACAAGGGGGAGAACCTCTCCTCCTCTCTCTTGGTGGCGCCGGAGTGCCATCGGGAGGGGAATCATCGCCTCGATGTCGTCTTCATCAACATCACCATCATCATCACCATCCTCATCTATTTTACGCGGTACACTCTCCCGCACCCCGCTGTAATCCCTACTTGAACATGGTGCTTTATGCCACATATTATGATCCAATGATGTGTTGCCATCCTATGATGTTTTGAGTAGACATCTTTTGTCTTTGGGTTGATTGATGATCTAGATTGGTATGAGTTGTATGTTTTACTTTGGTGTTGTCCTATGGTGCCCTCTGTGTCGCGCAAGCGTGAGGGGTTCCCGCTGTAGGGTGTTGCAATATGTTCATGATTCGCTTATAGTGGGTTGGTGAGTGACTGAAACACAAACCCGAGTAAGGGGGTTGTTGCGTATGGGAATAAAGAGGACTTGATGCTTTAATGCTATGGTTGGGTTTTACCTTAATGATCTTTAGTAGTTGCGGATGCTTGCTAGAGTTCCAATCATAAGTGCATATGATCCAAGTAGAGAAAGTATGTTAGCTTATGCCTCTCCCTCATATGAAACTGCAATAGTGATTACCGGTCTTGTTAACGATTGCCTAGGATAATTCCGCACACCGATCCACCATTATTCCACACTCGCTATTTATAATATTTAGTAATATATTCTAACTTTATGATAACAGCACCTACTTTCATATTTTATCTCTCCGATATCATGCAAAGTTATCCACTTCATACCCACAACATAGTTTTATTTCTCGTTGCTAGTTGGAAGCAAACGGTCGGTGTACGTAGAGTCGTATCAGTGGTAGATAGGGCTTGAGAGAATATTCATCTTACCTTTAGCTCCTTGTGGGTTTGACACTCCATACTTATCACTTTCACCTTTGGAAATTGCTACAATGATTCCCTGCACTTGGGGATTATTAGAAGTATATTAGACTTAAATGTTATTTTCACATGCTATATGATGCTCTCTTTGTGCTTCAATTTTTGTCTTTCATGTGAGAATCATTACACTTATCAATGCCTAGCTAAAAGGCTTTAGAGAAAAAAGCTTGTTGGGAGACGACCCAATATTTTTCCTTTCTGTTTTCATGAGTTTATGAAATTATACTTCTATTATTATTATTGTGTTTTAGTGTTTTAATTAATGTTTGCGCCAAGTAAGACCTTTGGGATGATTTGGAAGATTGTTGATATGATTCTGTGAAAAATCAGAAACTTTAATGTCTAGTAGAATAATTGTTAAAAATCAATGGAGCGACGAAAAATTCGGAATTTAGTTACAGCTTATTGATATACAAATTGCTCACGTTGCCCTAATTTTCCGAAATTTTTGGATTTATAGAAGTTTGTCTAAAGTCCAAATTACTACAGACTATTCTGGTTTTGACAGATTATGTTTTCATTGTGTTGGTTGCTTATTTTGATGAATCTATGGGTAGTATCGGGGGGTATGAACCATGCAGAAGTTAGAATACAGTAGATATAACACCAATATAAAACTGGATTGAGTTTATAACAGTACCTAAAAGTGGTTATTTGCTTTGTTTCACTAAAGGATCTCACGAGTTTTCTGTTGAGCTTTGTGTTGTGAAGTTTTCATGTTTTGGGTGAAGATTCGATGGACTATGGAATAAGGAGTGGCAAGAGCCTAGGCTTGGGGATGCCAAAGGCACCCCAAGGTAATATTCAAGGACAACCAAGCATCTAAGCTTGGGGATTCCTCGGATGGCATCCCCTCTTTTGTCTATGATCCATCGGTAAATTACTTGAGGCTATATTTTTATTCACCACGTGATATGTGTTTTGCTTGGAGTGTCTTGTATTATATGAGTATTCGATTTTTAGTTTGCCACAATCATCCTTGTTGTACACACCTTTTGAGAGGGACACACATTAATCGTGAATTCATTAGAATACTCTTTGTGTTTCACTTATATCTTTTGATCAAGGTAGTTGCTCTAGTGCTTCACTTATATCTTTTTAGAGCCGGCGGTGGTTTTACTTTGAAGAAATTGATGAACTGTCATGCTTCAATTATATTATTTTGAGAGTCTTATAAATAATATGCCAATTTTCTTGGGTTATGAATTTAGTCCTCATGTGATAAGGTATTCAAGAGGGATATAATAAAAAATTCATGAAGTATTGAATATATGAGAAGTTTGATTCCTTACATTTGTTTTGAGATATAAAGATGGTGATATTAGAGTCATGCCAGTGAGTAATTGTGGTTTAGTAAGAATATTTGTGTTAAGGTTTATGATTCCCGAAGCATGCACGTATGGTCTCTCGTTATGCGATGAAGTTGGAGCATGATTTATTTTTGATTGTCTTCCTTATGAGTGGCAGTCGGGGATGAGCGATGGTCTTTTCCTACCAATCTATCCCCCTAGGAGCATGCGTATTAGTACTTTGTTTTGAGGGCTAATAAACTTTTGCAATAATTTTGTGAGTTCTTTATGACTAATGTTGAGTCCATGGATTATACGCACTCTCCCCCTTCCACCATTGCTAGCCTCTTCGGTACCGTGCATTGCCCTTTGTCACCTTGAGAATTGGTGCAAACTTCGCCGGTGCATCCAAATCCGGTGATACCATATGCTCTTTCACACATAAGCCACCTTATATCTTCCTCAAAACAGCCACCATACCTACCTATTATGGCATTTCCATAGCCATTCTGAGATATATTGCCATGCAACTTCCACCGTTCTGTTTTATTATGACACATACCATCATTGTCATATTGCTTTGCATAATCATATGCATGAGGCATTCATATAGAGTCATATCTTTGTTCTAGTATTGAGTTGTAATTCTTGAGTTGTAAGTAAGTAAAAGTGTGATGATCATCATTATTAGAGCATTGCCCCATGTGAGGAAAGGATGATGGAGACTATGATTCCCCCGCAAGTCGGGATGAGACTCCGGACTTAAATGAATAAAAGGAGGCCAAATAGAAAAAAAAGAGGCCAAAGAGCCCAAAAAGAAGAAAAAAAGAGAAAAGAAAAAAATGAGAGAGAAAGAGAGAAGGGACAATGTTACTATCCTTTTCCACACTTTTGCTTCAAAGTAGAACCATGTTCTTGATGATAGAGAGTCTCCTATTTTAACACTTTCATATATTACTAGTGGAAATGTTTCATTATAGAACTTGGCTTGTATATTCCAATGATGGCCTTGAATGCCCTAGGTCTTCGTGAGCAAGCAAGTTGGATGCACACCCACTTAGTTTTCTTTTGAGCTTTCATACACTTTTAGCTCTAGTGCATCCGTTGCATGGCAATCCCTACTTCTTGCATTGACATCAATTGATGGGCATCTCCATAGCCCATTGATTAGCCTCATCGATGTGAGACTTTCTCATTTTTTGTCTTCTCCACACAACCTCCACCATCATATTCTATTCCACCTATAGTGCTATATCCATGGCTCACGCTCATGTATTGCGTGAAAGTTGAAAAAGCTTAAGAACGTCAAAAGTATGAACAATTGCTTGGCTTGTCATTGGGGTTGTGCATGATAAATACTTTGTGTTATGAAGATAGAGCATGACAAGATTATATGATTTTGTAGGGATAACTTTCTTTAGACATGATATTTTGAGAAGACATGATTGCTTTTTAGTATGCTTGAAGTATTATTGTTCTTATGTGAATATTAAACTTTTGTTTTGAATCTTATGGATCTGAATATTCATACCACATAATGAAAGGTTACATGATAAACATGTTAGGTAGCATTCCACATAAAAAAAATCTGTTTTTATCATTTACCTACTCAAGGATGAGCATGAATTAAGCTTGGGGATGCTTGATACGTCTCCGACATATTATAATTTCTGATTGTTCCATGCTATTATATTATCCATCTTGGATGTTTTATATGCATTATTATGCTATTTTATATCATTTTTTGGGACTAACCTATTAACCTAGTGCCACGTGCCACTTGCTGTTTTTCCCCTTGTTTTTGTCTTCTACAAAAATCAATACTAAACGAAGTCCAAACGGAACGAAACTTTTTGACGATTTTTCTTGGACCAGAAGACACCTAGGAAGCTTCGGGAGGAGGCCAGAAGGGCCACAGATTGGCCACAAGCTTGGAGGCCGCGCCCTAGGGGGGCCGCCCCTCGAGCTTGTGGGCCCACCATGGCTCCTCTAACCCTAATCTCATCTCCATAAATAGCCAAATATCCCCCGTATACCAGAGGGCACACGAAAAATACTTTTCCAATGCCGCAAGTTTCTATCCTCGTGAGATCCCATCTGGATACCTGTTCCGGTACTCCGCCGGAGGGGGATTCGATCATGGAGGGCCTCTACCTCAACCTTGCCGCCCTTCCGATGATGTGTGAGTAGTTTACCATAGACCTACGGGTCCATAGCTAGTAGCTAGATGGCTTCTTCTTTCTCTTTGATCTTCAATACAATGTTCTCCTCGATGTTCTTGGAGATCTATTCTGTGTGATCTTCTTTTGCGGTGCGTTTGTTGAGATCCGATGAATTGTGGGTTTATGATCATATTATCTATGAATATTATTTGAGTCTTCTCAGAACTCTTTTATGCATGATTAAGACAGATTTGTATTTCTCTCCGATCTATTGATTTGGTTTGGCCAACTAGATTGATTTTTCTTGCAATGGGAGAGGTGCTTTGCAATGGGTTCAGTCTTGCGGGTGCTCAATCCCAGTGACAGAAATGGACATGACACGTATTTGTATTTATTCCATTAAGGATAAAAAGGTGGGGTCTATTCATATTGATTGGATCTATCCCTCTACATCATGTCATCTTGCTTAAGGCGTTACTCCGTTCTTGTTAACTTAATACACGAGATGCATGTTGCATAGCGGTCGATGTGTGGAGTAATATTAGTGGATGCAGGCAGGAGTCGGTCTACTTATTGATGCGGCTTGAACTACGTCAGTATTTCCCTAAAGAGGAAGGGATGATGCAGCACAACTACGGTAGGTATTTTCCTTAGTGATGAGACCAAGGTTATCGAACCAGTAGGAGAACCACGCAACACCACGTAAACGGCTCCTGCACACAAAGAACAAATACTTGCAACCCACGTAAGAGAGGGGTTTTCAATCCCTCACGGGTAAAAAGATAGGTAAAATTGTAGTAGATTGGATAAATAGATCTCGCGGGAACGTAAGATAAAATAAATAATAATAAATTGCGGCAATTTATTTTTGTATTTTTGGATTAATAGATCTGAAAGTAAAAGCAAATAAAACTAGATCACAAAGGCAAATATAATAAAGAAGAGACCCAAGGGCCGTAGATTTCACTAGTGGCTTCTCTCGAGAAAAATAGCATACGGTGGGTAAACAAATTACTGCTGGGCAATTGATAGAACTTCAAATAATCATGACGATATCCAGGCAATGATCATTATATAGGCATCACGGCCAAGATTAGTAGACCGACTCCTGCCTGCATCTACTACAATTACTCCACACATCGACCGCTATCCAGCATGCATCTAGTGTATTAAGTTCATGGAGAAACGAATTAATGCAATAAGAACGATGACATGATGTAGACAAGATCTATTTATATGTAGAAATAGACTCCATCTTTTTATCCTTAATAACAACGATACATACGTGTCGGTTCCCCTTCTGTCACTGGGATCAAGCACCGTAAGATCGAACCCATCACAAAGCACCTCTTCCCATGGCAAAAAAAATCGATCTAGTTGGCCTAACTAAACCAAAGATTCAAAGAAGAAATTGAAAGAAATATGCCCTAGAGGCAATAATAAAGTTGTTATTTTATATTTCCTTATATCATGATAAATGTGAAGGAAATATGCCCTAGAGGCAATAATAAAGTTGTTATTTATATTTCATTGTACCATGATAAATGTTTATTATTCATGCTAGAATTGTATTAATCGGAAACTTGATATATGTGTGAATACATAGACAAAACAAAGTGTCCCTAGTATTCCTCTACTAGACTTGCTCGTTAATCAAAGATGGTTAAGTTTCCTGACCATAGACATGTGTTGTCATTTGATGAACGGGATCACATCATTAGGAGAATGATGTGATGGACAAGACCCATCCGTTAGCTTAGCATAATGATCATTAAGTTTTATTGCTATTGCTTTCTTCATGACTTATACATATTCAACTGACTATGAGATTATGCAACTCCCGAATACCGGAGGAACACTTTGTGTGCTATGAAACGTCACAACGTAACTGGGTGATTATAAAGATGCTCTACAGGTGTCTCCAAAGGTGTTTGTTGGGTTGGCATAGATCTAGATTAGGATTTGTCACTCCGATTATCGGAGAGGTATCTCTGGGCCCTCTCGGTAATGCACATCACTATAAGCCTTGCAAGCAATGTGACTAATGAGTTAGTTGCTGGATGATGCATTACGGAACGAGTAAAGAGACTTGCGGGTAACAAGATTGAACTAGGTATGATGATACCAACGATCGAATCTCGGGCAAGTAGCATACCGATGACAAAGGGAATAACGTATGTTGTCATTGCGGTTTGACTGATAAAGATATTCGTAGAATATGTAGGAACCAATATGAGCATCCAAGTTCCGCTGCTGGTTATTGATCGGAGATGTGTCTCGGTCATGTCTACATAGTTCTCGAACCCGTAGGGTCCGCACGCTTAACGTTTGATGACGATTTGTATTATGAGTTATGTGTTTTGGTGGCCGAAGATTGTTCGGAGTCCCGGATGAGATCACGGACATGACGAGGAGTATCGAAATGGTCGAGAGGTAAAGATTGATATATTGGACGATGGTATTCGGACTCTAGAATGGTTTCGGAGTGGTTCGGGTATTTTTTGGAGTGCCGAGGGGTTACCGGAACCCCCCGGGGAAGTATTGGGCCTACATGGGCCATAGGGAAGAGAGGGGAGCCCGCAAGGGGTGGCACACGCCCCCCTCCAAGGGAGTCCGAATTGGACAAGGAGGAGGGGGCGTGACCCTCTTTCCCTCTCCCTCTCCTTCCTCCTTTTCCCCCTCCATGAGAAGGAATAAGAGGGGGGCCGAATCCTACTAGGACTGGGAGTCCTAGTAGGACTCCCCCCTCTTGGCGTGCCCCCCTAGGGCCAGCCTCCTCCCTCTCCCTCCTTTATATACGTGGGCAGGGCACCCCTTGGAGACAACAACCAATTGTTCCAAGCCGTGTGCGGCATCTCCCTCCATGGTTTACTCCTCCAGTCATATTCACGTAGTGCTTAGGCGAAGCCCTGCGCGGATCACATCACCATCACCGTCACCACGCTGTCGTGCTGACGAAACTCTCCCTCGACACTTTGCTGGATCAAGAGTTCGAGGGACGTCATCGAGCTGAACGTGTGCAGAACTCGGAGGTGCCGTATGTTCGGTACTTGATCGGTTGGATCGCGAAGACGTTCGACTACATCAACCGCGTTAACCTAACACTTCCTCTTTCAGTCTATGAGGGTACGTGGACACACTCTCCCCCTCTCGTTGCTATGCATCTCCTAGATAGATCTTGCGCGATCGTAGGATTTTTTTTGAAATTGCATGCTACGTTCCCCAACAGTGGTATCCGAGCCAGGTCTATGTGTAGATGATATGCACAAGTAGAACACAAAGAGTTGTGGGCGATAACAATCGTACTGCTTACCACCACCGTCTTATTTTGATTAGGCGGTATTGTTGGATGAAGCGGCCCGGACCAACCTTACATGACCACGTTCATGAGACCGGTTCCACCGACAGAAATGCAACTTGTTTTGCATAAAGGTGGCTGGCGGGTGTCTGTTTCTCCAACTTTAGTTGAATCGAATTTGACTACGGCCGGTCCTAGTTGAAGGTTAAAATAGCACACTTGACGAAAAATCTTTGTGGTTTTGATGCGTAGGTAAGAACGGTTCTTACTAGAAGCCCGTAGTAGCCACGTAAAACTTGCAACAAGAAAGTAGAGGACGTCTAACTTGTTTTTGCAGGGCATGTTGTGATGTGATATGGTCAACACATGATGTGATATAAGTTATTGTATGAGATGATCATGTTTTGTAAAAGTTATCGGCAACTGGCAGGAGCCATATGGTTGTCGCTTTATTGTATGAAATGCAATCGCCATGTAATTACTTTACTTTATCACTATGCGGTAGCGATAGTTGTAGAAGCAATAGTTGGCGAGACGACAACGACGCTACGATGGAGATGAAGGCGTCAAGCCGGTGACGATGTAGATCATGATGGTGCTTTGGAGACAGAGATCAAAGGCACAAGATGATGATGGCCATATCATGTCACATATTTTGATTGCACGTGATGTTTATCTTTTATGCATCTTATTTTGCTTAGTACGGCGGTAGCATTATAAGATGATCCCTCACTAAATTTCAATGTATAAGTGTTCTCCTTGAGTATGCACCGTTGCGACAGTTCGTCGTGCCGAGACACCACGTGATGATCGGGTGTGATAAGCTCTACGTTCACATACAACGGGTGCAAGACAGTTTTGCACGTGCAGAATAATCGGGTTAAACTTGACGAGCCTAGCATGTACAAACATGGCCTCGGAACAATGAGACCGTAAGGTCGAACGTGAATCATATAGTAGATATGATCAACATAGAGATGTTCACCATTGAAAACTACTCCATCTCACGTGATGATCGGACATGGTTTAGTTGATATGGATCATGTGATCATTTAGATGACTAGAGGGATGTCTATCTAAGTGGGAGTTCTTTAGTAATATGATTAATTGAACTTAAATTTATCATGAACTTAGTCCTGATAGTATTTGCATATCTATGTTGTAGATCAATAGCTTGTGTATAGCTCTCCTTTTTGATTTTTGATATGTTCCTAGAGAAAACTAAGTTGAAAGATGATAGTAGCAATGATGTGGACTGGGTCCGTGATCTGGGGATTATCCTCATTGCTGCACAGAAGAATTATGTCCTTGATGCACCACTAGGTGACGAACCTGTTGCAGGAGAAGATGCAAACGTTTTGCAAGCTCGGTATGATTACTACTTTATAGTTTAGTGCACCATGCTTTACGGCTTAGAACAGGGACTTCAAAAATGTTTTGAAACGCCACGGAGCATATGAGATGTTCCAAGAGTTGAAATTGGTATTTCAGAGTCATGCCCGTGTCGAGAGTATGAGACCTCTGACAAGTACTTTGCCTACAAGATGGAGGAGAATAGCTCAGCCAGTGAGCATGTACTCAGAGTGTCTAGGTACTATAATCACTTGAATCAAGTGGGAGTTAATCTTCCAGATAAGATAGTGATTGACTGAATTCTCTAGTTACTATCACGAAGCTACTAGAACTTTGTGATGAACTATAATTTGCAAGGGATGAAGAAAATGATTCCCGAGCTCTTCGCGATGCTGAAATCAGCGAAGGTAGAAATCAAGAAAGAGCATCAAGTGTTGATGATTAACAAGACCACTAGTTTCAAGAAAAAGGGCAAGGGAAAGAAAGGGAACTTCAAGAAGAATGGCAAGCAAGTTTCCACTCCCATGAACAAGCCCAAAGCTAGACCCAAGCCTGAAACTGAGTGCTTCTACTACAAAGGAAATGGTCACTGGAAGTGGAACTGCCCTGGATACTTGGCGGATAAGAAGGATGGCAAAGTGAACAAAGGTATATTTGATATACATGTTATTGATGTGTACTTTACTAGTGTTCATAGTAACCCCTGGGTATTTGATACCGGTTTAGTTGCTAGGATTAGTAACTCAAAACAGGAGTTGCAAAATGAAGAGAGACTAGTTAAGGGCAAGGTGATGATGTGTGTTGGAAGTGATTCCAAGGTTGATAAGATCACCATCGCACACTCCCTCTATCTTCGAGATTAGTGTTGAACCTAAATAAATGTTATTTGGTGTTTGCGTTGAGCATAAATATGATTTGATCATGTTTATTGCAATACAGTTATTCATTTAAGTCAGAGAATAATTGTTGTTTTAGTTACATGAATAAAACCTTCTATGGTCATACACCCAATGTGAATGGTTTATTGAATCTCGATCGTAATGATACACATATTCATAATATTGATGCCAAAAGATGCAAAGTTGATAATGATAGTGCAACATATTTGTGGCACTGCCATTTAGGTCATATTGGTGTAAAGCGCATGAAGAAACTCCATGCTGATGGACTTTTGGAATCACTTGATTATGAATCACTTGATGCTTGCGAACCATGCCTCATGGGCAAGATGACTAAGACATCGTTACAATGGAGCGAGTCACTGACTTATTGGAAATAATACATACTAATGTATGCGGTCTGATGAGTGTTGAGGCTCGCGGGAGGTATCGTTATTTTCTGACCTTCACAGATGATTTGAGCATATATGGGTATATCTACTTAATGAAACACAAGTTTGAAACATTTTAAAAGTTCAAAGAATTTCAAAGTGAAGTGGAAAATCATCGTAACAAGAAAATAAAGTTTCTACAATCTGATCGCGGAGGCGAATATTTGAGTTACGAGTTTGGTCTTCACTTGAAACAATGTGGAATAGTTTCGCAACTCACGCCACCTGGAACACCACAGCGTAATGGTGTGTCCGAACGTCGTAACTGTACTTTATTAGATATGGTGCGATCTATGATGTCTCTTACCGATTTACCACTATCGTTTTGGGGATATGCTTTAGAGAGGGCTGCATTCACGTTAAATAGGGCACCATCTAAGTCCGTTGAGACGACACCATATGAACTATGGTTTAGCAAGAAACCTAAGCTGTCATTTCTTAAAGTTTGGGGTTGCGATGCTTATGTGAAAAAGCTTCAACATGATAAGCTCGAACCCAAATCGGAGAAGTGCATCTTGATAGGATACCCAAAAGAAACTGTTGGGTACACCTTCTATCACAGATCTGAAGGCAAGATATTTGTTGCTAAAAATGGATCCTTTCTAGAGAAGGAGTTTCTCTCGAAAGAAGTGAGTGTGAGGAAAGTGAAACTTGATGAGATAGTTGTACCTTCTCTCGAATTGGAAAGTGGTGCATCACAGAAATCAGTTCCAGTGATGCCTACACCAATTAGTGAGGAAGCTAATGATGATGATCATGAAACTTTAGATCAAGTTACTACCGAACCTCGTAGGTCAACCAGAGTACGTTCCGCACCAGGGTGGTACGGTAATCCTGCTCTGGAAGTCATGTTACTAGACCATGACGAACCTATGAACTATGGGGAAGTGATGATGAGCCCAGATTCCGCGAAATGGCTTGAGGCCATGAAATCTGACATGGGATCCATGTATGAGAACAAAGTATGGACTTTGGTTGACTTGCTCGATGATCATGAAGCCATAGAAAATAAATGGATCTTCAAGAAGAAGACTGATGCTAATGGTAATGTTACTGTCTACAAAGCTTGACTTGTTGTGAAAGGTTTTCGACAAGTTCAAGGAGTTGACTACAATGAGACTTTTCCACCCGTAGCGATGCTTAAGTCTGTCCGAATCATGTTAGCAATTGCCGCATTTTATGATTATGAAATTTGGCAAATGGATGTCAAAACGGCATTCCTTAATAGATTTCTTAAAGAAGAGTTGTATATGATGCAACCAGAAGGTTTTGTCGATCCTAAAGGTGCTAACAAAGTGTGCAAGCTCCAGCGATCCATTTATGGACTAGTGCAAGCCTCTCGGAATTGGAATGTACGCTTTGATAGTGTGATCAAAGCATATGGTTTTCTACAGACTTTTTGGGAAGCCTGTATTTACAAGAAAGTGAGTGGGAGCTCTGTAGCATTTCTATATTATATGTGGATGACATATTGTTGATTGGAAATGATATAGAATTTCTGGATAGCATAAAAGGATACTTGAATAAGAATTTTCCAATGAAAGACCTCGGTGAAGCTGCTTATATATTGGGCATCAAGATCTATAGAGATAGATCAAGACGCTTAATTGGACTTCCACAAAGCACATACCTTGATAAAGTTTTGAAGAAATTCAAAATGGATCAGTCAAAGAAAGGGTTCTTGCCTGTGTTACAAGGTGTGAAGTTGAGTCAGACTCAATGTCCGACCATTGTAGAAGATAGAGAGAAAATGAAAGTCATTCCCTATGCCTCAGCCATAGGTTCTATCATGTATGCAATGCTGTGTACCAGACCTGATGTGTGCCTTGGTATAAGTTTAGCAGGGAGGTACCAAAGTAATCCAGGAGTGGATCACTGGACAGCGGTCAAGAACATCCGGAAAGACCTGAAAAGGACTAAGGATATGTTTCTCATTTATGGAGGTGACAAAGAGCTTGTCGTAAATGGTTACGTCGATGCAAGCTTTGACACTGATCCGGATGACTCTAAGTCGCAAATTGATATGTATTTATATTGAATGGTGGAGGTGTCAATTGGTGCAGTTCCAAGCATAGTGTCCTAGCGGGATCTACGTGTGAAGCGGAATACATAGCTGCTTCAGAAGCAGCAAATGAAGGAGTCTGGATGAAGGAGTTCATATCCGATCTAGGTGTAATACCTAGTGCATCGGGTCCAATGAAAATATTTTGTGACAATACTGGAGCAATTGCCTTAGCGAAGGAATCTAGATTTCACAAGAGAACCAAACACATCAAGAGACGCTTCAACTCCATCCGCGATCAAGTCAAGGAGGGAGGCATAGATATTTGCAAAATACATACAGATCTGAATGTTGCAGACCCGTTGACTAAGTCTCTTCCACGAGCAAAACATGATCAACACCAAGACTCCATGGGTGTGAGAATCATTACAATGTAATATAGATTATTGACTCTAGTGCAAGTGAGAGACTGAAGGAAATATGCCCTAGAGGCAATAATGAGGTTGTTATTTATATTTCCTTATATCATGATAAATGTTTATTATTCATGCAAGAATTGTATTAACCGGAAATTTGATAAATGTGTGAATACATAGACATAACAAAGTGTCCCTAATATGCCTCTACTAGACTTGCTCGTTAATCAAAGATGGTTAAGTTTCCTGACCATAGACATGTGTTGTCATTTGATGAACGGGATCACATCATTAGGAGAATGATGTGATTGACAAGACCCATCCGTTAGCTTAGCATAATGATCGTTAAGTTTTATTGCTATTGCTTTCTTCATGACATACATATTCCGCTGACTATGAGATTATGCAACTCCCGAATACCGGAGGAACACTTAGTGTGCTATAAAACGTCACAACGTAACTGGGTGATTATAAAGATGCTCTACAGGTGTCTCCGAAGGTGTTTGTTGGGTTGGCATAGATCGAGATTAGGATTTGTCACTTTGAGTATCGGAGAGGTATCTATGGGCCCTCTCGGTAATGCACATCACTATAAGCCTTGCAAGCAATGTGACTAATGAGTTAGTTGCGGGATGATGCATTACGGAATGAGTAAAGAGACTTGCCGGTAACGAGATTGAACTAGGTATGATGATACCGACAATCGAATCTCGGGCAAGTAACATATCGATGACAAAGGGAATAACGTATGTTGTCATTGCGGTTTGACCGATAAAGATTTTTGTAGAATATGTAGGAACCAATATGAGCATCCAGGATCCACTGTTGGTTATTGATCGGAGATGTGTCTCGGCCATGTCTACATAGTTCTCGAACCCATAGGGTCCGCACGCTTAACGTTCGATGACGATATATTATGAGTTATGTGTTTTGGTGACCAAGTTTGTTCGGACTCCCGGATGAGATCACGGACACGACTAGGAGTCTCGAAATGGTCGAGAGGTAAAGATTGATATATTGGACGATGGTATTCAGACACCGGAATGGTTTCAGAGTGGTTCGGGTATTTTTCGGAATACCGAGGGGTTACCGGAACCCCCCAGGGAAGTATTGGGCCTACATGGGCCATAGGGGAGAGAGAGGGGAGCCTGTAAGGGGTGGCACACGCCCCCCTCCAAGGGAGTCCGAATTGGACAAGGAGGAGGGGGCGCGGCCCCCTTTCCCTCTCCCTCTCCCTCTCCTTCCCCCTTTTGCCCCTCCATGAGAAGGAATAAGAGGGGGGGGGGCGAATCCTACTAGGACTAGGAGTCCTAGTAGGACTCCCCCTCTTGGCGTGCCCCCTAGGGCCGGCCTCCTCCCTCTCCCTCCTTTATATACGTGGGCAGAGCACCCCTTGGAGACAACAACCAATTGTTCCAAGCCGTGTGCGTCATCACCCTCCATGGTTTACTCCTCCGGTCATATTCACGTAGTGCTTAGGCAAAGCCCTACGCGGATCACATCACCATGACCGTCACCATGCCGTCGTGCTGAAGAAAATCTCCCTCGACACTTTGCTGGATCAAGAGTTCGAGGGACGTCATCGAGCGTGTGCTGAACTCGGATGTGCCGTACGTTCGGTACTTGATCGGTTGGATCACGAAGACGTTCGACTACATCAACCGCGTTAACCTAACGCTTCCGCTTTCAGTCTACGAGGGTATGTGGACACACTCTCCCCTTCTCGTTGCTATGCATCTCCTAGATAGATCTTGCATGATCATTGGAATTTTTTTGAAATTGCATGCTACGTTCCCCAACAAATTTTTTATTATTCATGCCAGAATTGTATTAACCGGAAACTTGATACATGTGTGAATACATAGACAAAACACCGTGTCCCTAGTAAGCCTCTACTTGACTAGCTCATTAATCAAAGATGGTTAAGTTTCCTAACCATGGACATGTGTTGTCATTTGATGAACGGAATCACATCATTAGGAGAATGATGTGATGGACAAGGCCCATCCGTTAGCTTAGCATAATGATCGTTAAGTTTTATTGCTATTGCTTTCTTCATGTCATATACGTATTCCTTTGACTATGAGATTATGCAACTCCCGGATACCGAGGAATACCTTGTGTTATCAAACGTCACAACGTAACTGGGTGATTATAAAGATGCTCTACAGGTACCTCCGAAGGTATTTGTTGGGTTGGCATAGATCGAGATTAGGATTTGTCACTCCGTGTATCAGAGAGGTATCTCTGGGCCCTCTCGGTAATACACATCATAATAAGCATGGCAAGCAATGTGACTAATGAGTTAGTTGTGAGATGATGTATTACGGAACGAGTAAAGAGACTTGCCGGTAACGAGATTGAACTAGGTATGAAGATAGTGACGACCGAATCTCGGGCAAGTAACATACCGATGACAAAGGGAATAACGTATGTTGTCATTACGGTACGATCGATAAAGATCTTATATGAGCATCCAGGTTCCGCTGTTGGTTATTGACCAGAGAGGTGTCTCGGTCATGTCTACATAGTTCTCGAACCCGTAGGGTCCGCACGCTTAACGTTCGATGACGATTTTGTATTATATGAGTTATGTGATTTGGTGACCGAATGTTGTTCAGAGTCCCGGATGAGATCACGGACATGACGAGGAGTCTTGAAATGGTCAAGAGGTAAAGATTCATATATAGGACAATAGTATTTGGACACCAGAAGTGTTTTGGGGATACCGGGTACGTATCGGGTCATCGGAACGTGTTCCGGGCGACCCCCGGCAAACTATATGGGCCTAATGGGCCAAGAGAGGGATAGACCAGCCCCTAAGGGGCTGGTGCGCCCCCTATAGGGCTAATAGGAGGAGAAGGAAAGGAAGGGAAGGGAAAAGGAAAGGGGAGGATTCGGCCTCCCCCTTTCCTTCCCCTCCCCCCTCTCTTTCCTTCCCCCTCCGGCACTTATGGAAGGGGGGAGGCCGACTTGTAGGAGGCGCCCAAGTAGGATTACTCCTACTTGGGGTGCCCCTTGCTGCCCCTCGCCCTCTCCCACCTATATATATATATGGGGGGAGGGCACCGCTAGAACACACAAGATTGATTCCTAGCCGTGTGCGGCGCCCCCCTCCACAGTTTATGCCTCCGGTCATATTCACGTAGTGCTTAGGCGAAGCCCTACGCGGATCACGTCACCATCACCATCACCACGCCATCGTGCTGACGGAACACTCCCTCGACACTTTGCTGGATCAAGAGTTCGAGGGACGTCATCGAGCTAAACGTGTGCAGAACTCGGAGGTGCCGTATGTTTGGTACTTGATCGGTCGGAACGAGAAGAAGTTCGACTACATCAACCGCGCAGTCAAACGCTTCCACTTTCGGTCTACGAGGGTACGTAGACACACTCTCCCCCTCTCATTGCTATGCATCTCCAAGATAGATCTTGCGTGAGCGTAGGATTTTTTTTGAAATTGGATGCTACGTTCCCCAACAGTGGCATCCAAGCCAGGTCTATGCGTAGATGATATGCACGAGTAGAACACAAAGAGTTGTGGGCGGTGATCATGATACTGCTTACCACCAATGTCTTATTTTGATTCGGCGGTATTGTTGGATGAAGCGGCCCGGACCAACCTTACATGACCACGTTCATGAGACCGGTTCCATCGACAGACATGCAACTAGTTTTGCATAAAGGTGGCTGGCGGGTGTCTGTTTCTCCAACTTTAGTTGAATCGAATTTGGCTAATTTTTTTTTAAATAATACATTTTTTTATTAATTTTCAGAAATAATACACTGAAATTTTATTTTCCAAAAATAATACGGCCTCGTCCTGCTAGAGGACGACTGCAGCCTCTCGTCCTACTGCTGGACGATTGAGTCCAGTCGGCCTATAGGAGGACGACAGGTGGCCCGTAATCCACGTGACAGCCGGCGATTGGCCCGGCCACGTCGCAGCGCTCCCACTCGTGCCTGCATGGGCCGTCGGTGGCTGGGGCCCAGACGACAGGGCCCAGTCGTCCTGCTGCAGGACGATCGTCCACTAGGAGGATGACAGGGTCCCCAGCCCCGGGTCGCCCGGCTCCTTCTCCCTCGCGCGACCTTATCCCCTCGCTCTTCTGTGTTCTTCTTTCTTCTCTCTTCCGACTAAAAAGTAACCCATTTATACTCCAAAGTGAGCCATTTTCTTCCTGATTTGCCACCGTAGATACATTGTAGATAGTTGGGGGAGGCAAGGGAGACCTCGATCTACTGATGGGGTAGCTCGTGGTGGTCGTGGTGAGTATTTTTGTGGAGGTGGTGGAGATGGTGGTGAGCAATTTTGTGGAGGTGGTGGAGGTGAAGATGAACTGATGAAGCTGCGGCAGTGTGGTGGACGTGAAGCTCCGGCTCCGGTGATTGAAGGCCACTGTTCGTCGGCGTTGCTTCGCACGCTTCAAGGGTATAATTTTACAGACATTTTCTCCGGTAGATGTTGTGCGAATATTGTAGATGTTATTTGCTCCACTAATATTTTGTATTAGGTGTGTGAATATTGGTATTTGCTCCAGTAGTAACCGTTATATTTTTGGATGTCTAATATTTAGTTGTGTGAATATATTCAGTTGCTCCAATAATATGGCGTATTATATGTGGATGTGGATGTCAGTTTTCCCGCAAAAAAGGATGTCCGTTTATTTTAGTTGGTGCAGTACTATATGTATTATATATAGATGTCAAACATGTTGTTGTATCAATTTTTGAAGTTGTTCCGGTAATATCCTAAAAATATTTAGTACTTAAATATTTTTAGGTGTGTGAATAATTTTAGTTGATCCATTAATATTACGTAATAATTTTAGGTGTGTCAATTAGGACTGTGAATATGTTTAGTTTGTCATGATGTTTAACAGTTGTCTGTCCATGTTAAATAATTTTATAGGTGAGCCGAGATGTCTGTTGTAGTGACGTTCATATTTTTCTATGGTCCTGGTACTGTCCAAACAAATGAGATTGGGGTTGATCCGAGTGAATTTGAGAACATAGAGGTGCCACTGACCGCACCTCAAACATGGTCTCTTAGTCAGTTGAAAGAATGGGTGACATCAAGTTTAGGGCTGAATACTGAAACTCACACCGTGGGTGTTCATGCATTGTGGACCCGGTCAAGTACAAACGTTTTATTCTATTTGAGGCCAATAGAGCGGGACTCTCAGTGGGTGCGGTGGTTACAAGGTTGCGAAACTAGGGGATGCAATCCTTGTGCCTTAGTGCTTCCCGTTGTGAAGGAGATAATTTCACCTGAAGGCGAGGGTGGTTACAATCTTGGGCAAAGCAGTGATGTGATGCAGCACTCAATGTCAAATGCTGGAGATGATGGTTACGAACAAGGACAGAGTAGTGAGGTACACGGAGGAAATGCTGATGATTATTACAATGGGGAGGTGGACGCTGACGAGGTAGATGGGCACATGCAGAACCAGATGGAAGATGAGAATACTGATGTTGACATTGGTCATGCCGATGATTCCGACGAGTCTGATGAAGAAGAGAACCTAGAGGATGTGCCGAATCCTGCATCATGGAATCATGACTTCTCATCAGCAATGATCGTGAACGATGGGCATGATTCTGCCTGGCAATATCACCAGAATAACATTGCGACGGGTGCTATGTATCCGAACAAGAACGCTCTGAAGGACGCAGTCATTCAATGGGCAATGTCCACACAAATGGTTTTCACAGCTGAGGTGTCAAGTCAGAAATACTTGACAATGGTATGCAAGAACGAAGATTGCCCCGCCAGGGTGCATGGCTATCTCCCTAAGTATGGCACAAGTTGGGTGATTAGTGACCTAGTTCATCACACATGTCTTATTCCCTGCATCCCTCAAGATCATGCCAACCTTTCGTCCATGCTTATTGCTCGATTGCTTTACAGTGAGATAGTGGAGTGGAAAGCGATGGAAGTTAAGGCTCTCCAGACAAAAGTATTCGTCAGGTTCAAATACAGAATTTCTTATGGCAAGGCTTGGAGGGCTAAGCATAGGGCACTTGAGACCAGATTTGGTTCTTTTTCCGATGCATATGACTCTGTTGTCCGGCTCCTCCAGACGCTGCAGGCCCGCAATCCTGGCACCTATGTCGACATCCAAGACCTCTTCATGCCAGAGTTCCCAACTGTGAGGGTGCTGCATCGACTGTTCTTCTCTTTTGGTGTATGCATCGAAGCCTTCAGGCATTGCCGACCGGTCATATGTGTAGATGGCACTTTTCTCACTGGCAAGTACAAGGGTCAGATCCTGACAGCCATTGGTCAAGACGGACAAAATCAAGTAGTACCACTCGCTTTTGCATTTGTGGAGAGTGAGAACATTGAAAGTTGGACATGGTTCTTCAGGTAATTGAAAGTAGCAGTTGTGAAGGATAAGCCCAATGTCTGCATCCTTCATGACAGGCATGCAGGTATACTCATTGCGATAAAGACACTGACAAACCCTAGTCCTGAAGAACAAACTCCATGGCAGGACTTGCAGAGCCGTTGGTGCATGCGCCATCTGGGGGCTAATTTCTTCTCGCAGTTCAGAAATAAGAACCTGATGAATTTGTTCAAAAAACTCTGTAAACAGAACCAACTATGGAAGTACAATTTGATACGTGACAGACTTAATGTGTGCACGCAGAGACACGTTAGGGACAGGAAAGCTGCAAGAGATGCAGCTGTCAGAGCACACGTGGAAGCAGTAGCAGCACAATTAGCAACTGGAACAGCGGCTGTGGAGGAGGAGCCTGTTGGGCTTTGTGACTTGCCAGGATTTGACCCACCTGGTACTAGGAGAAGGCTCGGGAGGTCCATTAAAACCTTCGAGCAGTGGATAGAGCATGAGCCTCTGGAGAGGTGGTCTTTGTTGCATGACACACATGGAGCAAGGTATGGTGTCATGACTACCAATCTCGCAGAAACATACAACTTTGTCCTCAGAGGAAACAGGGCATTGCCACTTACAGCCATCGTTGAGGGTATTTTCTATGGCACCGTGAAGTATTTCAGAGATAGACGTCAAAAAGCAGAGCAGCATATCTTGAACAACCTAGGCACACGTTACTGTGAAAGAATTATGAAGTACATGGAAGAAAAGATGCAAAAAGCTAGGTCACACACTGTAGTCTCCATTGGTAATCAAGAAAGAAGGTTTGAGGTCCGCTTATCTAACAACAAATTCGGTTGTGCAAATGAGTTGAGGACACATGAGGTCAAAATTGGAAATGAAGTATGGCCAACGTGTGAGTGCACATGCAACAAACCAAAGTTGCTTCACCTACCATGCTCCCATGTACTTGCTGCTTGCGGGCAGCTTGGAATGGACGCAATATCGTTCGTGTCTCCATATTTTCTAAAAGAGTCCGTCCTCAATACTTGGACAGGTGAGTTGCTGGGATTTCGCTCAATGGGTAACTTCAACACCGTTAATCCTGTTGAAAGGCGGTACATTCCAGACCCAGATAATATGCGTACAAGTAGAGGTAGGCGACAATGCCGACGCATCCGGAATGATATGGATGAATCTGAAGCGGGAGGTGCCACTATGCAATGTATTTTATGCAATGAATTTGGCCATAGGGACACTAATTGTCCCACTTTCGTCACTGGGCGTGGACAAGGGAACCGGGGACGAGGAGCAAGAGCAAGAGGAGGAAGAGGAGGAAGAGGTCGAGGCGGAAGCTAGGCACTAAGTTATAAATTTGTATTAAGTGTGGCACTATATTTGCAATTTGTATTAATTCTGGCACTATGTTTGAAATTTGTGTTAAGTCTGGCACTACGTTTGAAATTTGTATTAAGTCTGGCACTACGTTTGAAATTTGTATTAAGTCTGACACTACGTTTGAAATTTGTATTAAGTCTGGCACTACGTTTGAAATTTGTATTAAGTCTGGCACTACGTTTGAAATTTGTATTAAGTCTGGCACTACGTTTGAAATTTGTATTAAGTCTGACACTATGTTTGAAATTTGTATATGCAGGAATGGCGGGAATGGGGTTGCTTAGTGCGGAAATTGATAGAAAGCATCGTGCTGCAATAGGTTCTGAGCGCAAGCTTGATGCGCTGGTCACTCGCACTCAAAAGGAAGATTGGAAAATACACGAGGGATGGGTTCAGCGGTACGTGCTTTACTTATTTCCTTCACGAATATATGGATGAGACACACCTACTGATTTGTCCTCACATGCAGGTTGAAATGTGCTGGCCTTTTACCTTTCGCGCGTCTGGTTGAGTCCATGCAGACCTCCAAACGCCTCGCCATCGACGCCTCTTTGCTCACATGCTTAGTGGACCGGTGGAGACCTGAGACACACACGTTTCACTTCCGCTGGGGAGAGATGGCTCCTACTCTCCAGGATGTGTCCTTTTTATTGGGACTACCATTGGCAGGTCATGCCATAGGACCGTTGGAGGCATCGGCTGATTGGCAGCTTGGTATTGCACAGCGTTTCGCGGGTATTTATGACCGAGCTCCGGCGCTGACATCGGATAATCACAGACCTAAATACGAATGGTTACTCCATTTCCAGGTTAGTTCCCCTGCCGCTTAAGTTGCATTTGTCTTGCAATTGTTCTTACATAACATACCTTCGCTATGTACTAATACTCTCTTTGCTCAAAACAGATCCAAAAGTTCCCGGGGTATCCAAGGGTCCCGTTGAATGCGACACAGATCACTAGAAGTCTGGAGGCATATATACTGTGGCTTCTCGGCAAGGTGATGTTCACAGAGAACCATGTCAGCACTATTAGCGCGAGCTACATCCCTATTGCACTTGAGACCGCGAGCGCTCAGACGCCGAATCAGATCACACAGAGGAGTTGGGGTTCGGCTGTCTTAGCATATACATACCGAGCTATGTGCAACGCCTGCCAGCTTACGTCACCCACGTCCGCCCTTCTTGGATGCCCTCTATTTCTGCAATATGGTCGTGGGAGAGGTTCTCCGTAGGACGACCAGACGTATGTGTTGATGAGCCTATGGATATAATGTTCGATGCTGACGGCATCGACATGCCTACCTTCGGTATGAGTTGGACACATCGCAGGGTATGTCACAATCTAAGTTTTGTTCGTTTTGTACACTAGGGTTCAATCTAACTTTTGTTTTCCGCAGAGACGCTTTGCTGCTGATCAGACCAGACGAGCTTACATGGCATTAAACAAGCAGTTTGATGCATACACTGGGGTGATCTGGCAGCCGTACACGCAAGAAGCCATAGATGCAAGATACCCCGGTGGTTTGTCCGTGCTGTGCACAAGAGATGCCGATTATTGGATGACAAAATCGAAGATCATCTTCGATGTCTTCGTTGAGGAGATGGCACAACAGAGGGTTATGAGGCAATTTGGTCTTCTGCAATTGGAGACACCTCCCCCTATAGAGGCCCCGCTGCACAGAGACATCCACAGGTATTGTCTAGTTATTAATATTGCACTGTCCTTCAAAATTGTCCATTGTTAAGCTGTTAGTTAATTGTTCAACGAACACCAAAATTTTAGGATCACAAAGAAGGGGATCAACAGGACTGCTACTGAGTGGCTAGATAGGGTTCAACCGTACGTTACACAATGGGAGACTGCGAGCACACATCTCTGGCACGAGAATCACAACTTTGATATGGACGAATTCAATCTCTATCTGCAATCACCTAGATGAGATACCTGCCCCTAATACGGCGGATATGTACCCGAGCTATCATACTTCGGGCTCTAGGCAGCAAGCGGTAAGATATATTCTATTCATATAATGCAAGTAGTCCATACATACTTTGCCGTGCGCACGTAATAATCGTCCTCACAATTTCAGGCTGAGTTGACTCGCGGACTTGGCGAGGAGGTGTCCACCTTTCAGCGTTCACTGTCGTCTGCACCTCTAATGCTTCCTTGGGCTCAGGTCCAGACCTGGATGTCGCGCATTGAGGAGAAAGTACGATCTGTGTATCGAGCTATTACGTGCACACGCACTTCGGACGTACTTCACCAGCATCCCCCCGCCACTCCACGCACCAGCAGCCGCCGCGTCACTCGACTGGTCAGCTCGAACCCACGCATCACCGACATGATCCGCGTCCACGTCTAGCAAAGCAGTGGACGACCAGGCCACGACCTCCTGACCAGGCCGGTAGTTCGGCGTGGCAGCACCAGCCGGATCCCACGTCTGCCTACGTGTTTCGGCCACGGCCTCCGCCTATAGGTATGTTTCTTCATATTTATTCTTGTGAATATCAATTGGGCCTATGTATTTCATCATTACTTATGTTCGTCCATCCAACAGGGTCCTACGGATATCAGTCGTATGGACATGACGCGTCTATGTCCGGATCCGGGTGGGATAGTGACCATGAAGGTGGGCATAACAGACATGATTTCTTGTCGCAGCACAATGAGTGGATGGACATATATACGACTCCTGCACCACCTCCCACACAGGAAACACAGCATGACCAGGCATGGTCTGAGCTTCCTCCCCGTAACCTTCGGGCACCCCACAGGTATCTGTGGCCGACGCCGCCTACAGCACCTCCACGACGTGCCGGACGACGTGGCTGATGCTTGTCTACCACTATATCTATCTATGTACGCAAGGGACGTACGTATGCTAGCTATGTATGCGGTTGGAACTAATCATTTTCCTGGTGGACGACTGGAACTAATTATCTTTCTGCTGGACGATTAGTTGTAATAATCTTTCTTCTAGACGATTGCAACTAATAATCTTCCTGCAAGACGACTCCAACTTATCATCTTCCTGCAAGACGACTGGTGGCCAACCCTATAGACGATTGCCCAGTCGGCTTGCTGGTAGACGACTGGACCCGAATCGTCCACCAGGAAGATGATTAGGTCCAATCGTCTTCCAGGAAGATGATGCCGTATTATTTGTGAAAAATATCAAAATGGCGTATTATTTCTGAAAATTAATAAAAAAATGTATTATTTAAAAAAATTTAGCTCGAATTTGACTGCGGCCCGATGACCCACAAGTATAGGGGATCTATCATAGTCCTTTCGATAAGTAAGAGTGTCGAACCCAACAAGGAGCAGAAGGAAATGATAAGCGGTTTTCAGCAAGGTATTCTCTGCAAGCACTGAAATTATAGGTAACAGATAGTTTTGTGATAAGATAATTTGTAACGAGCAACAAGTAGCAAAAGTAAATAAAGTGCAGCAAGGTGGCCCAATCCTTTTTGTAACAAAGGACAAGCCTGGAAAAACTCTTATATAGAGAAAAGCGCTCCCGAGGACACATGGGAATTATCATCAAGCTAGTTTTCATCACGTTCATATGATTCGCGTTCGGTACTTTGATAATTTGATATGTGGGTGGACCGGTGCTTGGGTGTTGTCCTTACTTGAACAAGCATCCCACTTATGATTAACCCCTATTGCAAGCATCCGCAACTACAAAAGAAGTATTAAGGTAAACCTAACCATAGCATGAAACATATGGATCCAAATTAGCCCCTTACGAAGCAACGCATAAACTAGGGTTTAAGCTTCTGTCACTCTAGCAACCCATCATCTACTTATTACTTCCCAATGCCTTCCTCTAGGCCCAAATAATGGTGAAGTGTCATGTAGTCGACGTTCACATAACACCACTAGAGGAGAGACAACATACATCTCATCAAAATATCGAACGAATACCAAATTCACATGACTACTAATAGCAAGACTTCTCCCATGTCCTCAGGAACAAACGTAACTACTCACAAAGCATATTCATGTTCATAATCAGAGGGGTATTAATATGCATATAGGATCTGAACATATGATCTTCCACCAAATAAACCAACTAGCATCAACTACAAGGAGTAATCAACACTACTAGCAACCTACAAGTACCAATCCCAGACTTAGAGACAAGAATTGGATACAAGAGATGAACTAGGGTTTGAGAGGAGATGGTGCTGGTGAAGATGTTGATGGAGATTGGCCCTCTCCCGATGAGAGGAGCGTTGGTGATGACGATGGCGATGATTTCCCCCTCCCGGAGGGAAGTGTCCCCGGCAGAACAACTCCGTCGGAGCCCTAGATTGGTTCCGCCAAGGTTCCGCCTCGTGGCGGCGGAGTCTTGTCCCGAAAGCTTGCTTATGATTTTTCTTCGGACGAAAGACTTCATATAGCAGAAGATGGGCACCGGAGGGCCAACAGGGGGCCCACGAGGTAGGGGGTGCGCCCCCCACCCTTGTGGCCAGGGTGTGGGCCCCCTTTGGTATTTCTTCCGCTCAGTATTTTTTATTATTTCCAAAAATAACTTCCGTGGAGTTTCAGGACTTTTGGAGTTGTGCAGAATAGGTCTATAATATTTGCTCCTTTTCCAGCCCAGAATTCCAGCTGCCGGCATTCTCCCTCCTTATGTAAACCTTGTAAAATAAGAGAGAATAGGCATAAGTATTGTGACATAATGTGTAATAACAGCCTATAATGCAATAAATATCGATATAAAAGCATGATGCAAAATGGACGTATCAACTCCCCCAAGCTTAGACCTCGCTTGTCCTCAAGCGGAAGCCGATAACGATAAATATGTCCACATGTTTAGAGGTAGAGGTGTCGATAAAATAAAATACGGACATGAGGGCATCATGATTATTCTCATAACAGCAACATATAAGGATAATGTCATATGATCTCTTATGCTCAAGTAATAATCTATTCACAATGCAAAGTATGAATCAGAAACTTTATTGAGAACCAACAAACTATAATCTCAGTCATTGAAGCAATTGCAATTTATCATAACATCAGAAAGAGTCTATGTCAAAGCTTTTCAGCAAGTCCACATACTCAACTATCATTTAGTCTTTCACAATTGTCGGTGTCAAAACCGGCGGATCTCGGGTAGGGGGTCCCGAACTGTGCGTCTAAGGCGGATGGTAACAGGAGGTGGGGGACACGATGTTTACCCAGGTTCGGGCCCTCTCGATGGAGGTAATACCCTACTTCCTGCTTGATTGATCTTGATGATATGAGTATTACAAGAGTTGATCTACCACGAGATCGTAGAGGCTAAACCCTAGAAGCTAGCCTATGGTATGATTGTTGTTGTCCTACGGACTAAACCCTCCGATTTATATAGACACCGGAGGGGGCTAGGCACACAGAGTCGGTTACAAGGAAGGAGATCTACATATCCGTATCGCCAAGCTTGCCTTCCACACCAAGGAGAGTCCCATCCGGACACGGGACGAAGTCTTCAATCTTGTATCTTCATAGTCCAACAGTCCGGCCAAAGGATATACTCCGGCTGTCCGAGGACCCCCTAATCCAGGACTCCCTCAGTAGCCCCTGAATCATGCTTCAATGACGATGAGTCCGATGCGCAGATTGTCTTCGGCATTGCAAGGCGGGTTCTTCCTCCGAATACTCCATAGAAGATTTTGAACACAAGGATAGTGTCTGGCTCTGCAAAACAAATTCCACATACCACCGTAGAGAGAATAATATTTCCACCAATCTAATCTGCTGACACATCTGGCAGCATGACATCACACCACGGCCCGGTCATTATTCGAACCGTTTTTCTCAACCAGCTACTGCACATATTGCGAGGCGGTTTTCTTGGCACGTCTTGTCGAAGCAGAGATCGTGTCCCCTTATCACGGGATTCTCATCAATACGGGTGTGGGTAACCGAACCGCGCCATCAATTACGGCACTTGGGGAATAAGCGAGTTTTACCAGGCAGGTGGGGAGGCGTATAGCTTCTTCCGCCCCTATAAAAGGACGAGGATTCCTCTTTTTTACCCATGCCCTCTTCCTCCTTGCTCATCCATTCTTGCGCACTCGAGCTCCAGCACCCAAGTTCGCATTTTCTCCTCAAACCACTCCAAGCATGTCCGGAGCGGGAGGCAAGTGGATGGTCTCCTCCGTTACGGAGGAGGATATCACAAAGCTACGGGGAGCCGGATATCTGGCCGCGGATATCACACACCGGCTGCCAGATGCAGGGCAGATCGTCCCTACTCCAGAACCCCATGAGAGGGTGGTTTTTCTTACCCACTTCGTCCGCGGACTGGGATTTCCCCTCCACCCATTTGCCCGCGGGCTCATGTTCTATTACGGGCAGGACTTTCACGATCTGGCCCCCAATTTCATCCTCAACATCTCGGTGTTTATCGTTGTGTGCGAGGCCTTCCTTCGCATCAAGCCCCACTTCGGCCTGTGGCTGAAGACCTTCAATGTTAAACCGAAGGTGGTAGTTGGCCAGCAAGTGGAGTGCGGAGGCGCCATGGTGGGCAAAATGCCCAACGTCACCTGGCTCGAAGGCTCCTATGTGGAGACCATAAAGGGGTGGCAATCGGGGTGGTTCTACATCACCGAGCCGCGCGACACCAACTGGGTGGCGGCCCCCGAATTCTGATCCGGAATCCCCATGCGGTTCACCTCCTGGAAAGATAAGGGCTTATCCCGGGGTTCCTCGGTAGAGCTGACCGGACTCCAGACCTGCGTAAAAAACATGATGAGCAAGAAAATCAAGCTCGTCAACGTGGTCCAAGTCATGCTCTTCCGCCGGATCCTCCCGTGTCAAAGACGGGCATTCAATTTGTGGGAGTTCGACCCGGCCGAGCACCAGACGCTGCGAGAGCTCTTCGACATGACGCACAAGGACGTCTGGAAGGTGCTGTTCAAGGGTGCCGAGGTACCTCCTCCCCTTACCGAGGACCGCGGACTCAGCCCAAAGCGCCCTGCCAATCCGGTAAGTCTTTTATATCTCATAAGATGTTCATTTTCCCCAGTTTTAACCATGCGCGGGATCTAAGCCTCCACGCCATTTAACAGGACTGGGTAGCGACAGCGGAGCAGATCGATTGTCCAGCCCCCCTGCCCGAAGATCCAGCAGATGCTCTCCTAACGGAGATGCTGGTTCCGGCGCCTTATGAGGTGCCGGCGAAGAAGGCCGTGAAGAAGGCCACGGGGACTAGGAAGGGTCTCCGGCGCAAGGTTATATCGGACTCATCGTCCGAAAACACCGAGGCGCACTCCTCCCACAAAAACGAGGAGGAGGAAGAGGAAAGTTCTCCCCCCTACCGGGGGAGACAAGAAAAGGAAGGCCGCCCCATCCGGGGAGGCCGAAGGGTCCAAGAAGGGAAGGACCCTCTTCCCGGACTGCTCCATGACGGCCGCCTATAGCGACGATGAGTGGTTGCCCAGGGACAAGCCCCTGGCGAAGTTGTAAGTATCCGGATACCATAATAATTCGTGGTACGTCTTATTGTACTATTTCTTATCACGCTTGCGCGTGATTATGCAGCCCCTCCCGAGCCCACATCAATGTATCTTCGTCGGATGATTCTTTGGGCCCGTCGGACCTGAACAGCGATTCACTTCCGACCGCCTCCTCCCCTCGCCCTACGGACAACATCGAGGTGTTGTTTCAAAGGGCACCGAACCAAGGGGAGGTAGTCCTGGAGGCGCCTCAAGGCGACATTCCGGACACTGGGCGCAAGGGGAGCAAGACTCCCATGGGCTCCGATGACGGGGGAGCAAATTCGGCCCCCAGCTGAATACTGCGCCGGAACCTCTAGTGGTTCCGGACTCTGTCAGGCGACCCCTCGCTAAGAGGGGCAAGCCACCTGTGCCGATGGCCTCTGTCCATCCAGAGGCATCAAACAACTTGCTGGAAGCGCTTCGCGGCGCTTCCATCAACGAAGAGCACCGCACTATCATGAGTGCGGTGATCGAGAAGGTTCAGTCTGCCAAAAGCGGACTGACTGAAGCCTGTGCCAGCCTCCTAACAGGCTTTGAGGTAAGTAATCAAATTATAAGAGAATGTTACCGCATAGACAGTAGCCCCTGATGCTCTGTTTGGCGTTCGCTAAGAAAGGCCGAATAGAGGATCAAATAATAACCGCAGGAGTCTAATAGGAATATGTCTATGTGCATATGCAGGCTTCACTGCTAGCCGCTGCCGCACGTACTGCGGAGGTTGCTGCACTAAAGCAGGACCTTGAGCGGTCCAAGGAAGAGCTCGGCCTTACCAAGAGGCAGCTCGAAGAGAACAAAGGTAAGTCATACCCCGTCTGTACATTTGCTAGGGGCAAAATTTGGTTTTACAATAATGGGATCGTCATGAATTTGCTAGGGGCCACGACCGAAGTGGCGGCCCTAAAGAAGGCGCTATCCGAGGACGAAGACAAAGCGGCCAAGGAGCGCATCGAGCGAGAAAAGCAAGAAGCCCGAGTGGGCGAGGTGCAGCAAGAGCTCCGGGCTCTCACCAAAAAACACGAGTCCTTGGAGCTTGACTCTAAGACGCAAGGGTCCGAGCTTGCGAAGGCCCTCGAAAGTGCACAACATGCCAAGGCTGAAGCCCAAAAGGCCCTCCGGGAAATTGAGGCGGTTAAGAAGATAGCAGAGGGTAAGGCATTCATTATGCAAAGCAAGCATGTGAAGGAAACTTTCTTTTTACTTACCCGAGTTCGGAGCTCTCCAGGAGCGTTCGCAGATCTACCCCGCAGTGTGTCGGATGCCGCGGAGTTCTACCGGGTTGAGGAGGGGAGCTCGATGGAGAAGTTGTTCTGGTCTCAGTATACTGGGACCGAACACCCAATGCCCTTGAGCGACCAGCTGAAGCAACAGGTCAAACTCCACAAGGCGGCCAAACAATCCATGAAGGGTCTTATAGTCCGGATGTGGCCTGGCGAGCTCCTTCCTGATAGATACTTCGGTCTGGTGAGGCGGCTTGTGAATGCATGCCCACGGCTTGAAGTCTTAAACCGGTCCGTCTGCATCGAGGGTGCGCGTAGGGCTTTTGCCCGGGCGAAGGTGCACTGGGCGAAGCTGGACGCCGTAAAGCTGGTGAAGGAGGGGCCGCCGGAAGGCAAGGAGCATCGCCACCCCGAAATGTATTATGACAGTGTCCTGAAGGGCGCTCGCCTTGTGGCGGAGGAATGCGCTAAGGATGTAATATTCGAATGAATGTACTCATGTGATCCTGTAATATGAAACAAGTTCATTTGCGCTATGCAACGCTTGTTAATTTAAAATATTACCTTCTGTGCGGCCGTTTATGAAATATGAGAGTTGGCCAGTCGTCGGCTTCTGCCCCCATGTAACTAGTACTGAGGTGTTCGGGATAAACCTGAGCACTCTTTATCCCAATTTTGGGTCCTTCGAAGGAGGTGTTCAGCATAGCGAACCAGGCAATCGGACTATAAAGCTTTATCACTCTCACTTAGCCATAGAAGTCTACAATTTTAAATTTTGGCGAAGCCCCTAGTATTTGGAAGGCCGAATTCGGGGCGCTATATACGCCTAAGTCGGACAAGGCCGACTCCTCGCCCGAAGCAGAAAAAGTCTTTAAGGACTTGAGACCTCTCGAACAGCGACATGCTCTTGCCTCATCATGACAGTCAGTTTTCGGCTTTCTCTACTGAGGTGCTCGTCCGGAAGAATCAGGACACAATCGCAGTAGTTCTCCCAGTGCTACCTTAGCCGATATTGCGGAACATAAGGTACCAAAACATGGGAGCCGGGCAAACCCAACTATTGACCCAAGACATGATTCGGAGCTGATGCATATAATGCTATAAGTTCGGGGTGCCGCACTGTCGAAAGTGTTCGGACTTCTCACGCCGTGTTATGGGGTATACAGAAGCCCCTGACGCACTAGTCGTACCAGAATGTACGGGTGCAATTTGTCGTAAATAGGCAGACAAGGAAAAGAAAAAAGGAAAGGGGAATGCAATAATAGGCTAACGCTATGCATTGTTATTAAATAATACGTCAAGGCGTACGGATACAAGTAGTCCAATAAGCAAAAAATAGGGCCTTTGACATGTCCTATCCAAGGGCAAGTTGCGTGCGGGTATGTAAAACAGGTATTTTGATCGTTATCAGAGACCACCTGGGGATTCCCTTGTACGTCAGACCGTCTTGCTTCCTTGGTATTTCCTTACCGCGATGATTCCAACAATTAGACTGCCGGAAAGGGCTTCCAGAGAGTAAGGTCCTGAAAGAGAAAAAATGATAAAGGTATACAACCCCTGGGGCGGTTGAGCCGCATTGTGGGACGTGCCGTAGTGGTGCCTCCGCCTATGCCCATGGTATCTTGAGTGCGTAGTTATGTACGCGCGGCGCAAATTTCACCACTTGACTGGGACTAGGACGGAGGCCGAATTGCTAGTCGAGCCCAAAACGTGCCTGCCGATCCTCCTGCGGGGTACTCCGGACTCGCTTGAAGGTGTCCGGGGTCTTTTTCGCCGAATTGGCGGTTTGCCTAATAAGGCTGCTTTGCGCTTCTACTGCGAGGGCCGTAGTGTGCTCCTCCATGCGGAGCGAGCACCCTGTGTTTCCATTAACTGTTATAACCCCGCGTGGTCCTGGCATTTTGAGTTTGAGGTGTGCATAATGCGGTACCGCATTGAATCTGGCAAATGCGGTTCGTCCGAGCAGTGCGTGATAGCTGCTGCAAAAGGGGACGATATCGAAGATTAACTCCTCGCTTCTAAAGTCGTCCGGAGACCCGAAAACCACTTCCAGTGTGATTGAGCCTGTGCAACAGGCCTCCACACCTGGGATGACACCTTTAAAGGTGGTTTTGGTGGGTTTGATCCTCGAGGGGTCTATGCCCATTTTGCGCACTGTATCCTGATAGAGCAGGTTCAGGCTGCTGCCACCGTCCATAAGGATTCGAGTGAGGTGAAACCCGTCGATGATGGGGTCAAGGACCAATGCGGCAGATCCGCCATGACGGATACTAGTGGGGTGGTCCCTGCGATCGAAGGTGATCGGACAAGAGGACCATGGGTTGAACTTTGGGGCGACTGGCTCCATCGCAGAGACGTCTCTTAGTGCACGCTTCCGTTCCTTCTTGGGAATGTGGGTTGCGTATATCATGTTCACCGTTTTCACTTGTGGAGGGAACCTCTTCTGTCCTCCTGTGTTCGGCGGCCGGGGCTCCTCCTCATCGTCGCTATGCAGCCCCTTGTCCTTGTTTTCGGCATTCAACTTGCCAGCCTGCTTGAACACCCAGCATTCTCTGTTGGTGTGATTGGCTGGCTTATCGGCGGTGCCGTGAATTTGACACGAGCGATCGAGTATGCGGTCCAAAATGGACGGGCCCGGATTGCTTCTTTTGAATGGCTTTTTCCACTGACCGGATTTAGAGCCACTGAATCCGGCATTGACTGCCGTGTCTTCGGCGTTATCGCCGTTGTTGCAGCGCTTGTGTCTATTACGACATGGTCTGCCGTTAGTATCTATGGCATCTGAAGTGCCAGGATTCCTTGATGTGTTGTTGCTTCGAACCAGCCAGCTATCCTCGCCCGCGCAAAAGCGGGTCATGAGTGTCGTGAGGGCTGCCATAGACTTCGGCTTCTCCTGGCCGAGGTGCCGGGCAAGCCACTCGTCACGGATGTTATGCTTAAATGCCGCTAAGGCCTCTGCATCCGGACAATCAACAATTTGGTTTTTCTTAGTCAGGAACCGGGTCCAGAATTTCCTGGCCGATTCCCCTGGCTGCTTAGTTATATGGCTCAAGTCGTCAGCATCCGGTGGTCGCACATAAGTGCCCTGGAAGTTGTCAAGGAATGCATCTTCCAAATCCTCCCAACTGCTAATGGAGTCTGCTGGCAAGCTATTCAGCCAATGCCGAGCTGGTCCTTTGAGTTTTAGTGGGAGGTACTTGATGGCATGTAGATCATCACCGCGAGCCATGTGGATGTGGAGGAGGAAATCCTCGATCCATACCGCGGGGTCTGTTGTACCATCATATGATTCAATGTTTACAGGTTTAAAACCCTCTGGGAATTCGTGATCCATTACTTCATCAGTGAAGCATAGGGGGTGTGCGGCGCCTCTGTGCCGGGCTATATCACGACGCAGTTCATACGAGTCTTGTCTGCTGTATTCGGCCCGGCCGGATCTGCTTTTAGTATATCCGGCATGACGATCATCGTCCCGCGTTGGGGCGCGCCCTCGTGATCCGTAGATCGATCTTGCATGTTTTGCTTTGTTTTCCAATATGTCTCGCAAGTCCCGCGTGTTGCCCCGGGCCTTGGTATTTTTGTTTGAATGGCGGTGGGGTGCGGTCTGGACTTCGGGCTGATATGCCTCTCTGTCTCGGCCACGAGGTGGCTGATCAGCCGCATCATACGCTGGTGATGTGGGTTTCAATGCTTCCTCCTTGAGTTGGGGTAGCAACCTGCGCTTTGGGTAACTCTTGGTTGAGCGTTCGAGTTCGTATTCCTCGCCCACAAGGACTTCAGTCCATCTGTCCGCTAGTAGATCTTGATCAGCTCGAAGCTGTTGTTGCTTTTTCTTCAGGCTATTTTCTGTGGCTATAAGCCGGCGCTTGAAGCGCTCCTGCTCGACGGGATCCTCAGGCACGATAAATTCTTCGTCGCCGAGGCTCACCTCGTCTTCGGAGAGAGGCATGTAATTGTCATCCTCTGATTCTCCGTCTGCTGCCTGTTTCGGAGGGCTAGCTTGTTCATCCTCCCGCTCGAGGTCTGGCTGGAGGGGGTTGTCGTCGTCCTCGGCACTATCCGGAGCGTTATTGTCTCTTGTGCCGGTATCGCTGCTTTTGCTATGGCGGGACTTAGAGCGGCGCTGCTGACGTCGGTGCTTGGATTGCTTCTTGGAGGGATTATCCTCCGTTGTCTTATCGCCATCGCCTTCTTTGGGAGTGTCCACCATGTATATGTCATACGATGAGGTGGCAGTCCAGCGCCCTGTGGGCGGTGGTTCTTGTTCGTCTCCTGCATCGTCGTCCATACCGTCGATGTCTTCGGAGCCGAAGTCGAGCATGTCGGTTAAATCGTCGACAGTGGCTATTAAGTGGGTGGTGGGTGGGGAGCGAATTTCTTCGTCGTCCGCATCCCATTCTGGCCGGACATAGTTCGGCCAAGGGTCTCCTGACAGGGAGAGAGACCTCAACGAGTTTAGCACATCGCCAAAGGGCGAGTGCTGAAAGATATCCGTGGAGGTAAACTCCATGATCGGTTCCCAATCGGATTCGATAGGCACGGACGCAAGCGGCTCAGAGCCCGTGGCCGGGGACGAATCCAAGTATTTGGCAACGCGGGTCTCGTAGGAGGTGAAGTCAGTATTCGGCTCTATCGCCACTGAGAGTGTGGCCTCCATGGCGGGGTCTATCCACCCGTCCTCAGATGGTGCAATTTGTTCCGGATTGAGGGCCGGAGTAGTTGCAGGTGTGATCTCCCGAACACTGTCCGACGGCAGAGCTAAGTCATGCTCGTCATGATTGTGCGGCGCACTTGACATGGGCTCGAACCCGTCGAAGATCAAGTCTCCGCGGATGTTGGCGATATAATTCAAGTTTCCAAACCTGACCTGATGGCCACGGGCGTAGCTCTTGATCTACTCCAGATGGCCAAGCGAGTTGGCCCGCAGTACGAAGCCGCCAAATACGAAGATCTGTCCGGGGAGGAAAACCTCACCTTGGATCGCATCGTTGCCGATGATCGAAGGAGCCATCAAGCCTTGTGGTGACGGCACAGTGGAACTCTCAATGAAAGCACCAATGTCGGTGTCAAAACCGGCGGATCTCGGGTATGGGGTCCCGAACTGTGCGTCTAAGGCGGATGGTAACAGGAGGCGGGGGACACGATGTTTACCCAGGTTCGGGCCCTCTCGATGGAGGTAATACCCTACTTCCTGCTTGATTGATCTTGATGATATGAGTATTACAAGAGTTGATCTACCACGAGATCGTAGAGGCTAAACCCTAGAAGCTAGCCTATGGTATGATTGTTGTTGTCCTACGGACTAAACCCTCCGGTTTATATAGACATCGGAGGGGGCTAGGGTTACACAGAGTCGGTTACAAGGAAGGAGATCTACATATCCGTATCGCCAAGCTTGCCTTCCACGCCAATGAGAGTCCCATCCGAACACGGGACGAAGTCTTCAATCTTGTATCTTCATAGTCCAACAGTCCGGCTGTCCGAGGACCCCCTAATGCAGGACTCCCTCAACAATTGCTAACACTCACGCAATACTTGTGGTTACGGAGTTTTAATCGGACACAGAGAAAGACAGGGGCTTATAGTTTCGCCTCCCAACCTTTTACCTCAAGGGTAATGTCATCAATAATAACTCATGCTAACTTACATCCAATTAGATATATATGTTAGGATCTTTCCAACACACTGTATTTGCCAAAGGATAAAATGTAAAAAGGAAAGGTAAAAATCACCATGACTCTTGCATAAGGTAAAAGATGGAAGTAAAAGATAGGGCCTTCGCAGAGGGAAGCAGAGGTTGTCATGCGCTTTCAGGGTTGGATGCACAAAATCTTAATGCGAAAGAACGTCACTTTATATTGCCACTTGTGATATAGACCTTTATTATGCAGTCCGTCGCTTTTATTTCTTCCACATCACAAGATCGTATAAAGATTATTTCCTCCACACCAATCAATCATACATATTTAGAGAGCAATTTTTATTGCTTGCACCGATGACAACTTACTTGAAGGATCTTTCTCAGTCCATAGGTAGATATGGTGGACTCTCATGGCAAAACTGGGTTTAAGGGTATTTGGAAGCACAAGTAGTATCTCTACTTGGTGCAAAGAATTTGGCTAGCATGAGGGGGAAACGCAATCTCAACATGTTGGATGATCCATGACAATATACTTTATCTCAGATATAAGAAAACATAACCCATTACGTTGTCTTCCTTGTCCAACATCAACTCTTTAGCATGTCATATTTTAATGAGTGCTCCCAATCATAAAAGATGTCCAAGATAGTATATTTATATCTGAAACCTCTCTTTCTTTATTACTTCCTATTAATTGCAACGATGACCAAAACTATATTTGTCAACTCTCAACAACTTTTAATCATCATACTCTTTCTATGTGAAGTCATTACTCTCCATAAGATCAATATGATCTCTTTGTTTCTTTTTATTCTTTTTTCTTTTCTTTTATTCACTCAAGATCATAGCAAAATAATCAAGCCCTTGACTCAACATTAATCTTTATTATATAGCTCACGGACTCAATTACATAAAGGGATCATAAAGCAAAACCCAAAACTGGATCATGCTAAAAACTTTATTCTACTAAATCAAGATATTACTAAAAGGATCGAACGAAGGAAAACGGTAAAGATAGGAGTGTGTTGGTGATACGATACCGGGGCACCTCCCCCAAGCTTGGCAGTTGCCAAGGGGAGTGCCCATACCCATGTGATTATATCTCCTTTGTTGATGAGGAAGGTGGTGGAGTTGTTGATGATGTGGGCTTGTCGTCCATCTTCCAAGGCATAGGCTCACCATCATAGAAGGATGATCGAGTCTCCGGGATCCTCAGATCTGCAGCCAAACTCATCCTCTTGAATCTATATTCATCCTCACAGTTTTGGTTCTGCAGGTCATAGATTGGGGCTTGGAGGTGCCCGATCTTCTCGTGAAGCTTGAAGATGGTATCCCCAATGTTCTGGGCATCCAGCTTGTGGTTGTTGGTGAACTCCGCGATCATCATGTGGTTGGAGTTGAGTCCACGTTCCACCATCCCCTGGCACTTGAAAACTTGTTGCTCCGTTGCTTCGAGCCTCGTCTCCACGCTTCCGGTCCCCTTCGGTCCCTCAACATCGCGGATGTGCAGCAACCCATCACGCATCTCAATGGTTTGAGGGTGTCGCAGCACCTCCGCGAGGTAAGGGTTGATGACCTTCTCGAAGAACTTGTCCTTGGGGGCGCTTGGAGACGTCATGTTGATCTAGATCTGTCAGAAAAATAGCTCGAAACGAAAACAGAGGATATTTGCGTGATATAGGAGTCAAAACCTTCGGGAGATTATATAATGAATTTTTACCGACCAAAATATGTATCGTGCAAGAAAATGGAGTCCGGAGAGCGCACGAGGTGCCCACGAGGCAGGGGGCGCGCCCAGGGGGGTAGGGCGCGCCCTCCACCCTCGTGGAGCCCTCGTGTCCTTCCCGGGCTGCTTCTTATTTTTCTATTTTTCTAAATATTCCAAAACGGAGAAAAATTGCCATTAGAACTGTTTTGGAGTCGGTTTACTTACCGTACCACATACCTATTCCTTTTCGGAGTCTGAAACGTTTCGGAAAGTGTCTCTTATGTATTCCTCCAGGGTTACGGTTTCAATAACATTGGTTTCAACATTTATGGGATTACCTGAGATATAATGTTTGATTCTTTGAAGTTGTTGATTTTTATGGCACCGGAACGATAGACCTCCTCGATAACGTAAGGACCTTCCCATTGGGAGAGAAGTTTCCCTGCAAAAAATCTTAAACGAGAGTTGTATAGCAATACATAATCTCCTACATTAAACTCGCGCTTTTGTATCCTTTTGTCATGCCATCTTTTAACTTTTTCCTTAAACAATTTGGCATTTTCATAGGCTTGGGATCTCCATTCATCAAGGGAGCTAATGTCAAATAACCTCTTCTCACCGGCAAGTTTGAAATCATAGTTGAGCTCTTTAATAGCCCAATAAGCCTTATGTTCTAGTTCGAGGGTAAGTGACATGCTTTTCCATAAACCATTTTATACGGAGACATACCCATAGGATTTTTATACGCAGTTCTATAGGCCCATAATGCATCATCAAGTTTCTTGGACCAATACTTTCTAGATCTATTAACAGTCTTTTGCAAAATTAATTTGAGTTCTCTATTACTCAATTCTACTTGACCACTAGACTGTGGGTGATAAGGAGATGCAATTCTATGATTAACATCATACTTGGCAAGCATTTTATGGAAAGCACCATGAATAAAATGTGAACCACCATCAGTCATTAAATATCTAGGGACTCCAAACCTCAGAAAAATAACTTCTTTAAGCATCTTAATAGAGGTGTTATGATCAGCACTACTAGTTGGAATAGCTTCTACCTACTTAGTAACGTAATCAATAGCAACTAAAATATGTGTATACCCATTAGAGGCAGGAAACGGTCCCATATAATCAAAGCCCCAAACATCAAATGGTTCAATAACTAGTGAATAATTCATAGGCATTTCTTGACGTCTACTAATATTACCAATTCTTTGACATTCATCACAAGATAGGACAAACTTATGGGCATCCTTGAAGAGAGTAGACCAATAAAAACCGGATTGCAATACCTTATGTGCAGTTCCGTCTCCAGCGTGGTGTCCTCCATAAGCCTCAGAGTGACACTTGCGTAGGATCTGTTCCTGTTCAAGCTCAGGTACACAACGTCTAATGACACCATCTACTCCTTCTTTATAGAGATGTGGGTCATCCCAAAAGTAATGTCTCAAATCATAGAAAAACTTTTTCTTTTGCTGGTATGTGAAACTTGGTGGTATAAATTTAGCAACAATGTAATTAGCGTAATCAGCATACCATGGAGGAGTATGAGCAGCATTTATGGCATTTAATTATTCATCAGGAAAGCTATCATCAATAGGTAGTGGGTCATCAAGCACGTTTTCTAACCTAGACAAGTTGTCTGCAACAGGGTTCTCAGCTCCCTTTCTATCAATAATATGTAAATCAAATTCTTGTAGCAAGAGAACCCATCTAATAAGTCTAGGTTTAGCATCTTTCTATTCCATAAGGTATTTAATAGCAGCATGATCAGTGTGAATAGTTACTTTAGAATCAACAATATAAGGTCAGAACTTATCACAAGCAAATACAACTGCTAAGAATTCTTTTTCAGTAGTAGCATAATTTCTCTGAGAATTGTCTAGAGTTTTACTAGCATATTGAATAACATTTAATTTCTTATCAACTCTTTGTCCTAGAACAACACCTACAGCATAATCACTAGCATCACACATAATTTCAAAGGGTAAATTCCAATCAGGTGGCTGAACGATAAGTGCAGAGCTCAATGCTTTCTTAAGTATATCAAATGCTTCTACACAATCATCATCAAAGACAAATGGTATATCTTTTTGTAATAAATTAGTCAGAGGCCGAGAAATTTTTGGGAAGTCCTTAATGAACCTCCTATAAAACCCGGCATGACCAAGGAAACTTCTTATACCTTTGATGTCCTTGGGACACGGCGTCTTTTCAATAGCATCAACTTTAGCTTTATCAACTTCAATGCCCCTTTCAGAAATTTTATGCCCCAAGACAATACCTTCATTAACCATAAAGTGGCACTTTTCCCAATTCAAGACAAGGTTAGTTTCTTCACATCTCTGCAAAACTCGATCAAGGTTGCTTAAGCAATCATCAAAAGAGGATCCATAAAAGGAGAAATCGTCCATGAAAACCTCACAAATCTTTTCACAAAAATCATAGAATATAGCCATCATGCATCTTTGAAAGGTAGCAGGTGCATTACATAAACCAAAAGGCATACGTCTATAAGCAAAGGTACCGAAAGGGCAAGTAAAAGTGGTCTTAGCTTGATCATCAGCTGACACATGTATTTGAGAGAAACCAGAATAACCATCTAGAAAGCAAAAATGTGTATGTTTGGATAATCTTTCTAGCATTTGATCAATAAAAGGTAAGGTGTAATGATCTTTTTTAGTAGCTTTATTTAATTTGCGAAAATCACTTACCATCCTATAAACTGTAATAATTCTTTGACGAATCAATTCATCTTTATCGTTAGGAACGACAGTAATACCTCCCTTCTTAGGGACACAATGGACATGACTTACCCACTGACTATCAGCAACGAGATAAATTATACCTGCCTCCAGAAGCTTTAGTATTTCTTTTCTTACCACTTCTTTCATCTTAGGATTTAACTGTCGTTGGTGATCAACAACCGGTTTAGCGTCTTTCTCCAAATTTTTTTGTGTTGGCATAGAGTGGGACTAATGCCCTTAAGATCATCAAGAGTATATCCAATAGCAGCACGGTGCTTCTTCAGAGTTTTCAATAATTTCTCTTCTTCTTGCTCTGAAAGGTTAGCACTAATAATAACAGGATATATCTTCTTTTCATCAAGGTAAGCATATTTAAGAGTATCAGGCAATGGTTTAAGCTCGAACACGGGATCACCCTTGGGTGGAGGAGGATCCCCTAGGATTTCAACAGGCAAGTTGTGTTTCAGAATAGGTCCCTGTTTATAGAACACTTCATCTATTTCCCTTCTTTCATTCATAAACATATCATTTTCATGGTCAAGCAAATATTGTTCTAAAGGATCACTAGGAGGCATGGCAATAGCAGCAAGACCAATAATTTCATCTTTACTAGGCAATTCCTCTTCACGGTGTTGTCTACGAAATTTAGAGAGATTAAACTCATGAGACATATCACCCAAACCAATAGTAACAACATCCTTTTCGCAGTCTATCCTAGCATTAAGAGTGTTCAAGAAGGGTCTACCAAATATAATGGGACAAAAGCTATCTCGTGGGGAACCAAGAACAAGAAAATCAGCAGGATATTTAGTTTTCCCACACAAGACTTCGACATCTCTAACAATTCCAATTGGTGATATAGTATCTCTATTGGCAAGCTTAATAGTGACATCAATATCTTCTAACTCAGCAGGTGCAATATCATGCATAATTTCTTTGTATAAGTCAATAGGTATTGCACTAGCATTAGCACCCATATCACATAAGCCATGATAACAATGATCTCCTATTTTAACAGAAATAACAGGCATGCGTACCACAAGTCTATGTTTATCTTTAGCACAAGGTTTAGCAATCCTAGCAGTCTCATTACAGAAATAAATAACATGCCCATCAATATTATCAGCCAAGAGATCTTTAACCATAGCATAGTTTGAAAGGGGTATCTATGGCAGCGGCTCCCACCCACCTCCACCCCAGCGACACCCACCACCTCCGGCGATCTCCTCAATTGGCCATCTTTCTCTAGTTTCTCTCCAACTGATCTCTTCGGCGTGTTGTGATCTACACGCTCATACCCATCTTTCATGGGTTCCAATGATGGATCCACCCTTGGCTTGGACTTCTCCAAGGGTTTGGTTTTTGCAGATAAGGTTTTTCAAACTACTGGTTTTTCTGTGCATCCTATGGAGGAATCGGGGATCTTCACCATGGTTGTCTCCTTTGGGCGTCATGATTTTCGTCTGAATGAAGATTCTGTGGCGGCGACACTTGAGGCAGCCCTTGGTGGCTCGGCTATTGAGTTCATGGTTTTCTTGATCAAGGATAAGGTATTTGGATTTCAAGTCTCTTGCAAAGCAGTAGCCATGATTATTCTAAGTCTTAGATCGTTTGCATGTGATCATTTCAAATGTTACGTTCATCTTTGGGGTAACGGTGCCCCAAATTGGGGTCGTGAGTTTAAGATCTGGCAATTAGAATGTGATGCCGAGTGGGTTCTTGTTAGACCTTCCAAAAGGCGTGCTGCTCTGGGTTTGTTGGCCATGCATAAGAGACCTTCTAAGTCCTCGTTCAAATCAGCTAATTCTGTCAGCAAGAAAGCTTCTTTTGCAGTTTTTCAAAACTACGCAGCTTGTCGTGGTTATCGTTTTCCTGCATCTGAAAATTGTATTCAAACTACTGAAGATGCGGGTTATTCTATCCCACCACATGAGAGGGTTGTCATTCATCCCACTTTGCTGGCGAATCTCCGGTGGACGTCGACGAGGCCTTCGATATCTTTTGGCACGATGCAAGATCTACTGTCTCCGGCTGATCGGGCGCCGCCATCCTTGGGCGGGAATCATGGTTCTTTGATTGTGGACATACCTGGCCATGTTGGGTCATCTTCAGTGTGTGTCATGGGCCGGGAGGAGCAGATGCGTTTTGGGCCGCTGGATAGGGCTGAGCAGGATCTCTCCCCTGGGCTTGTTAATATTCCTTCTTCGCAACAGGCAAGAGAAGATTTTGATGATTTGATTTCTGGAATGGTTGAGGAAGTTCACACGTGTCAGATTTGTTTGGCAAAGGGACATTTTTCTTCTGCTTGTACGTCCAAACTCTGCTCTCTTGCTGCCGTGTCGGGCATGCTAAAAAAGATTGCAACAAATTCGCTCGGATCTTGGGTTGGGTTTGGCAACCAAAACCCGCTAACGTTGCAACTTCCGAGACCTCCAGCGAGAATATCTCTCTGACGTCGCATTTACCAATCTTGGACCTCCCTTGCACTTCCAGGTTTACTTCCTCGTCCAGTCCCATCAGCCCTGGACCCAAGTCTCCGCCGTCTGCTACGCCTCCTCCGCCGCTACACTCGCCGTCGGTGTCGCCGGAGCGTGAGTGCTCCGCTCCCATGGCCAACTTCCATTTGGATCCTCTGCTCTATGTCCCGGCTGGCCATGTAACGCCCACGATGCGGCTATATCTCCCACGTGTCGAGGCACGACTTAGAGGCATAACCGCATTGTTGTTTTGTCGCAAGAAGGGTCATCTTCACACAATCCCATGTAATGAACAAGAATGGGATAACGAGAGTTGGCTTACAATCGCCACTTCACACAATACATAAATTAATTCATACATCATCCAAATTCACACATAGACCGACTACGGTCAAATCCAAATGAAAATAAGATAACCCCAAATGCTAGATCCCCGATCGTCCCAACTGGGCTCCACTACTGATCATCAGGAAAAGAAACATAGTAACGACGACATTCCTCGTTGAACTCCCACTTGAGCTCGGTTGCGTCACCTGCACTGGCATCGTCGGCACCTGCAACTGTTTTGGTAGAATCTGTGAGTCACGAGGACTCAGCAATCTCACACCCGCGAGATCAAGACTATTTAAGCTTATAGGAAAGGATGGTGTAATGAGATGGAGCTGCAGCAGGCACTAAGCATATATGGTGGCTAACATACGCAAATGAGAGCGAGAAGAGAAGCAACACAACGGTCGCGAAGCTAGAAATGATCAAGAAGTGATCCTGAAACTACTTACGTTCATGCATAACTCCAACCGTGTTCACTTCCCGGACTCCGCCGAGAAGAGACCATCATGGCTACACACACGGTTGATGTATTTTAATTAAGTCAAGTGTCAAGTTCTCTACAACCGAACATTAACAAATTCCCATCTACCTCATAACCGCGGGCACGGCTTTCGAAAGATAATACCCTGCAGGGGTGTCCCAACTTAGCCCATTATAAGCTCTCACGGTCAACGAAGGATAAACCTTCTCTCGGAAAGACCCGATCACGAAGGGAATATCATAACACATAGCCAAAAATGGCAAGAGTTGGAGTTACAAATATGGAAAGTTACATCCGGGGTGTTACAAATGATCTCCATGAAGAATGGTTTGTTAAATTTATCTTTGAGATCTTGAAAGGCTTCCAAGACTGACAAGTTGTGTGTTCTGTTGGGGCAGACAAAATCCCAGCATTGTGCTGCAAAGGGGTAACTCCAGAAAAGATGATGTAGTGTTTCCTCCTGTTGGTAGTTTCTAACAGCACAGTTGTATTCTTCCAGCTCAAAATTCCTCCTTCTCAGTAGGTTTCTTATGTTGAGTCTGTCATGCAGTAACATCCAGAAGAACACCTTATGTTTTGGTTGACATGAACTCTTCCAAATCCAACTGAATTGGGGGGTGTTTACTTGTAGCCAATTAACATCTTGTATACTTTAATTGAAGAGTAGAATTCATTACCCCATATATAAATCCATGTATCCCTCAGCTCCAAGTGTTCTGAATTTCTCAGTGTGATGCAAATATTCTCCATTTCCAGAAATTCCGCATAAGCTTGAGTTGTCAATGGTAGATGAAAAAGATCTTGCAGGTATTCAGTGTGGATCACTTGATTTACATTTATAGCTGTATCTCTAGAAAAAGAGTGCAGGTGATCAAACTTGTGTTTCACAACAAAATCATGCCAACAGTCATCCCAGAAGAGAGCACTTTTTCCATCTCCTATATTGCATCTAGCAATAGCTTTGTACTAATCAATGAGTGCTAGATTTGATTTCCACCAAAAATATCCAACTCTATTATCCCCTGGCAATTGCCCATTATTGTAGTAAGTCTCCCAAATAAGGTTTACCTAGGGTATATCATGTCTGTTAAAAAATTTGTGAAGGTTTTTCATAAGCAGGGTCTTGTTTTGTGTGAAGATATCCATAACACCCAGTCCTCCTTGGCTTTTTGGTCTGCAAACTGTCTGCCATGCTACTAGAGCTGGTCTATGGTCTTCTAAATCAGGGCTTCTCCATGAGCAGTGTCTCAAATATTTGATTATTTGTTGCTTAATGGTGATGGGTACATCCAGACAACACACGAAGAAAATTGGGAGGGATGCCAGTACTGATTTTACCAGAAGTAATCTTCCTGCTTGAGTCATGAAGGTAGAAATCCCAGCCAGTCTTTTAGCAATTCTTTGGACCAGTGGCAAACATTTCCCACAGTTGGCATGTAAATTCCCAGAGGCAGTCCCAAGTAGGTGAAAGGGAATTGACCTCTGGTACATTGCAAAGTGTTTGTGAAAATACTAATTCTGTCCTCTGCAATGTTAATTGGTACCATGCTAGACTTCCCATAATTCACTTCTAACCCTGTTGCTGAAGCAAAAGTGTTTAATAGGGATTTGAGACAAATGAGCTGCATGGAATTTGCTTTCATATGGACCAAAGTGTCATCTGCATATTGGATTATTGGGAAATCAGGGCATGAATTTACTTGCAATGGAGGGGTCACAATCCCCAGTCTCATGGCTCTGTTAAGAATGGATTGAAGTAGATCAGTAGCCAGTACAAAAAATCAAAGGTGAGTAAGGGTCACCCTGTCTTACTCCTCTTTTGAAGTAGAATTTTTTCCTAGGGACACCATTGAGCATAACTGCAGATGAGGCAGAAGTGAATATGTGATTAGTCCAGGAGATCCATTTTTCCCCAAATCCTTTTGCCCTAAGTATATCAATTATTGCCTGATGTTCAATTGTGTCAAAAGCTTTTTCAAAGTCTATTTTGATCACCAACATCTCCTCTCTTGATCTGTGACATTGATGGATATATTCATAGGCCCAACCAAGACAATCCTGGATCATTCTATTTTTGAGAAAACCATATTGATTAATATGGACCATCTGAAGGATCACTCTTTGTAGTCTGTTTGCTAATAACTTGGTGATGGTTTTAAGTACTCCATTAAGTAGTGAGATTGGTCTGAAGTCAGTTGGAGTGAGAGGCACTTCCTTTTTGGGCACCAAGGTTATGAAAGATGTATTAATGCTCTCAAGATTAACATTACCAGAATGGAAAGCCAAGATGAGTTCAGTAATATCTCCTTTAATCATCCCCCAACAAGCTTTGATAAATTCATTATTAAAACCATCTGGGCCTGGAGATTTGTCATTTGGGAGATTTTTCACTACTTCATGAATTTCCTCTTGTGTAAAAGGTTGCTCAAGGTCATGGAATATCTGGGGATCAACTTTGTGTTCATAGAGCTCATGCAAGTCAAAATGCATTATGTGGCCATTTGATTGCCCTAGTCTCTGCTTAAAAGCCTCCCACAAAATAGCAGTCTTTCCTTCATGGTCAGTAATTTCCACCTGATCTTTATTTAGAAACATTGCAATCTTGTTGTGTCTATGATTAATGGAGGCCTTAGTGTGGAAGAACTTGGTATTCTCATCACCAAACTTGACACCTTTAATTTTCCCTCTTTGTTTCCAATAAATCTTTTGATTATTTAGTACCACCAACAAAAAATCTTTTAATAGTGATCTGCAGTTTGCTTCAAACATTGTGAGATTCCTATATTCCTCAATCATATCCCAAAGGTAAATACAAGTATTCAACTCTGCAGTCTGCTTCTTAAGACAAGAGGGACTCTTGGCCCGCAATTTGAGAGCTCTCCTTAAATTTTTAAATTTAGCATTAACTTTCTTAGCAGGGTCTGTGAATCCCACAGGTATGTTCCAGGCTGCCTGCACAATTTCTTTAAAAGAGCTATGTTTCAACCAGTAGTTTTCAAACCTGAAAACTTGTGACCTTGGGATTTTTGTTCCAATTTTGATCATGCATGGGAGGTGGTCAGAGATTGGTTTTGCCAAAGGAAGAGCAGTTGTGTCAGGAAAAGATGTCATCCAGGCAGCAGAAGTAAAAAACAATCAAGTTTCTCCAGAAGTGGGTTTTCCTGCATATTGCTCCAGCTGTATTGCCTGCCTTTTAGGGGTAGCTCCACCAGACCCAAATTGCTAATTGCCTCATTTAAAAGAAGCATTTGATTGACATCTCCTCTAGGTTTATTTCTGTCCTCAGGTGATCTTATAAAGTTAAAGTCCCCCATGATTATCCATTCTATCTCATTAGGCATTTGAATAGAACTAAACCAATCTATGAACTCTAATTTTTCCTCAGGATTACAAGGTCCATAAATATTTGTGAGAATCTAAGAGTGGTTAGTGGTGTTACAAGTGAACTGGACTGATAGAGAATATTTATTCGAAATATCATTTTCCATTGAAAAGAGCTCCATTCCATGCAGTCAGTATACCTCCAGAAGCCCCAATTGAGGGGAAAAATTCAAACTTGCTAAATCTTTGTGGGAAGAATTTATGAATATATGCCAGATCAAAGGTCTCTCTTTTAGTTTCCTGAAAGCAAACAATGCCAGCTGCACTTTCTTCAATCTTTTGTCTGATTGCTAACCATTTATCTGAAGCATTAATGCCCCTGACATTCCAATTAAGAATGTTCCATGTCCTGTTGTTATTCATTAACACAAAAGATCTGATTAATGTGAAGTACCAAGTACCATCCCTTGGTAGGCTGCCGTGTATTGAACTGCTGTGCATTTTCAAAAATTGCCCCCCACCTACTCACATCATGGAGCAACATGTTACCACAAACATGGATACAATTTCCTTTCATAGCTTGCAAAATATGCTTATCAAACTGAACCCTCATAGAGCAACCATTAAAGCACATATAACATAGGCATGTCCCCCTAATATAGAGCAAACGGTACTAGATAGTATCACAGTCATTCCTATTACACAAATTGACACACATAGTCTCAACCAGCATACAAAACACATGAACCAAACTAAGGAAATGAAGGAGGCCTCTGATAACTCTGGAGATGTGTTGTGTTTGCATGAGTACACCTCTTTAGGCTGCTCAGTAGCTCCAGTGGCTTTGGACACCTTGGCCACCTCCTCCTGTCCCTTCTTCTTGGGTTTCTTTGGCAGCTTCTCATGAGCTTCCTCCTCAGATACCTTGCAGAAAGTCTTTGTCAGATTTTTTACCACTTTATTTTGAATTACTGGTGGTATAGCATTGCAAGGTAAACAAGCTTTGACATCACAGGATTTTCTCATATTTCCATTATTATCTTTTTTAATTCTATCACTTCTTCTTACCTCAGTCTCAACCAGAGGCTCTTTTTCTCTCCTTTTCCTGGACACTGCCTCACCCAGTGGTAAGAGGACCACCTTATTTGGGGACAACTGATGTACGGGACTCCCAGCACCACTTGAGGAGTGTGCAGCTGGGCTAATGCCTTCATTCTCCTTCCCAATTCCTTGTATTATTTGTTTACAACATGGTGCCTGGGATGTAATGCAGTTATCTGGTATGTGGAATGAAATAGATTCTTCAATATTGTAATTTGCAGTCAACAAAGTCCATAGATCAGATTTCAATAAGTGCATAACCCAGCCAAACTTATCAGGTGTTAACAACAGATGGATTATGAAATTGAACCAACTTACTGGGATATCAATCTTAAAAGTATTGGTGTCACCCTGAGTAGCAGGAGCAAAATGCTGAATCCAGAGGTCCAGACCTTCTTCAGAAATTAAATGAGCACCATCAATAATATCTAGAGCATGTGCTTCAACAATTGTTTTGAAATCAAAGCAATTTGATGAAGAAGGTGGGGAGTGTGGGCCATATGTACCTTTCTTATTACCAATTGAAGAATTACCAACCATCAGAGCTGGCTCAATGGGAACATTCTCTTTCCCTTTTAAAACAGATTTATCCACCTCATCACCTACAGCAACCACCTTAGAAACTGAGGCAAAGTCATTGATTTTCTCTGATATATATGATTTCTCACTGTCAGCAGCCCCTTCTAGGGCAAAACCATGAGATGTAGAGCCTCCATCAGTTGCAATTTTATTCCAGAGTTATTCTCCCTGTTATTATCAGTGGCTGCATTGATGTGTGTCAATTCCATAGGAGGTTGGTCTAGTGGAGCCTGTGCAACAGGAGGCTGCTCCAAAACCATAGTGGGCAGAGCAACTAGCCCCTGCTGAGCTATGTTTCCTTCTAAGTTTGCTGCAACAGTCTGTTCTATATCCTCTAATTCAGCCTGGTAAGCCAGAGCAAGGTTATGCAGTCCCAGTCCCATGGGTAGGGCTGGAGCACCCTGATTTACCTCCTCACTAGCAGTGTGATTGAAAGAATGGAGGCCATCAGAGAGAGAGAGAGAGAGAAAGTGGTGGTGATGCTACTGTTGGGAGCACCATCTTCTGGAATTACTGGAATCTCAATCTGCTGTTGCACAGGTGCTGGAGGATTTTGCTGTGGGAAAGCCTAGTGTTCACTTTCCTCTTGTTCATCCCACTCATCCCAGTCATCATTGTTGGCTTGATCATTGTTATCTTGATCATGGTTCATTGGAACAGGCTGAAATTCAGGGAAGTCATTTGCATGTTGTGGCACAGGATGTGGGTCCTCCCCAGGAGGAGGGATTGGGTCCTCATCAGCAGGGCCCCCACCCAGAAGCTCCTCCCACAAAACTGATGACCCACAAGTATAGGGGTCTATCCCAATGAGGAGCAGAAGGAAATGACAAGCGGTTTTCAGTAAGGTATTCTCTGCAAGCACTAAAATTATCGGTAACAGATAGTTTTGTGATAAGGTAATTTGTAATGGGTAGCAAGTAACAAAAATAAACAAGGTGCAGCAAGGTGGCCCAATCCTTTTTGTAGCAAAGGACAAGCCTGGACAAACTCTTATATGAAGGAAAACGCTCCCGAGGACACATGGGAATTATCGTCAATCTAGTTTTCATCACGTTCATATGATTCGCGTTCGTTACTTTGATAATTTGATATGTGGGTGGACCGGTGCTTGGGTACTGCCCTTCCTTGGACAAGCATCCCACTTAAGATTTACCCCTATTGCAAGCATCCGCAACTACAAAAGAAGTATTAAGGTAAACCTAACCATAACATGAAACATATGCATCCAAATCAGCCCTTTACGAAGCAATGCATAAACTAGGGTTTAAGCTTCTGTCACTCTAGCAAGCCATCATCTACTTATTACTTCCCGATGCCTTCCTCTAGGCCCAAATAATGGTGAAGTGTCATGTAGTCGACGTTCACATAACACCTCTAGAGGAAAGACAACATACATCTCATCAAAATATCGAACGAATACCAAATTCACATGACTACTTATAGCAAGACTTCTCCCATGTCCTCAGGAACAAACGGAACTACTCACAAATCATATTCATGTTCATAATCAGAGGGGTATTAATATGCATACATGATCTAAACATATGATCTTCCACCAAATAAACCAACTAGCATCAACTACAAGGAGTAATAAAAAAAACTACAAGGAGTAATCAACACTACTAGCAACCCACAGGTACCAATCTGAGGTTTTGAGACAAAGATCGGATACAAGAGATGAACTAGGGTTTGAGAGGAGATGGTGCTGGTGAAGATGTGGATGGCGATTGACCCCCTCCTGATGAGAGGATCGATGGTGATGACGATGGTGATGATTTCCCCGTCCTGAAGGGATTTTCCCCGGCAGAACAGCTCCGCCGGAGCCCTAGATTGGTTTCGCCAGGTTCCGCCTCAAGACTGCGGTGCTTCGTCCCGAAAGCTTCCTTCTTATTTTTTCTAGGACGAAAGACTTCATATAGCAGAAGATGGGCACCGAAGGCCTGCCAGGGGGCCCACGAGATAGGGGACGCGCCTAGGGGGGTAGGGCGTGCCCCCATCCTCATGGCCAGGGTGTGGGCCCCCTCTGGTGGATTCTTTCGCCAGTATTTTTATTAATTCCAAAATGTGCCTCCATGAAGTTTCAAGACTTTTGGAGTTGTGCAGAATAGGTCTCTAATATTTGCTCCTTTTCCAGCCCAGAATTCCAGCTGCCAGCATTCTCCCTCTTCATGTAAACCTTGTAAAATAAGAGAGAAAAGGCATAAGTATTGTAACATAATGTGTAATAACAGCCCATAATGCAATAAATATCAATATAAAAGCATGATGCAAAATGGACGTATCAACTCCCCCAAGCTTAGACCTCGCTTGTCCTCAAGCGGAAGCCGATAACGAAAAATATGTCCACATGTTTAGAGATAGAGGTGTCGATAAAATAAAATATGGACATGAGGGCATCATGATCATTCTTATAACAGCAACATATATATATATATTGTCATATGATTTCTTATGCTAAAGTAACAATCTATTCACAATGTCAACTATGAATCAGAAACTTCACTGAAAACTAACAAACTATAATCTCGGTCATTGAAGCAATTGCAATTTATCATAACATCGGAAAGAGTCAATATAAGAGATTTTCAGCAAGTCCACATACTCAACTATCATTTAGTCTTTCATAATTGCTAACACTCATGCAATACTTATGGGTATGGAGTTTTAGTCGGACACAGAGAAAGATAGGGGCTTATAGTGTTGCCTCCCAACCTTTTACCTCAAGGGTAATGTCAACAATAATATTTCATGATAACTTACATCCAATTGGATATATATATATATCAGGATCTTTCCAACACAATATGCTTGCCAAACGATAAAATGTAAAAAGGAAAGGTGAAGATCACCACGACTCTTGTATAAGGTATAAGACAAGAATAAAAGATAGGCCCTTCGCAGAGGGAAGCAGAGGTTGTCATGTGCTTTTATGGTTGGATGCACAAAATCTTAATGCGAAAGAATGTCACTTTATATTGCCACTTGTGAGATGGACCTTTATTATGCAGTCCGTCGCTTTTATTTCTTCCACATCACAAGATCGTATAAAGCTTATTTTCTCCACACTAATAAATCATACACATTTAGAGAGCAATTTTTATTGCATGCAACAATGACAACTTACTTGAAGGATCTTACTCAATCCATAGGTAGATATGGTGGACTCTCATGGCAAAAGTGGGTTTAAGGTTATTAGGAAGCACAAGTAGTATCTCTACTTGGTGCAAAGAATTTGGCTAGCATGAGGGGGAAAGGCAAGCTCAACATGTTGGATGATCCATGAAAATATACTTTATTTCGGATATAAGAAAACATAACCCATTACGTTGTCTTCCTTGTCCAACATCAACCTTTTAGCATGTCATATTTTAATGAGTGCTCACAATCATAAAAGATGTCCAAGATAGTATATTTATATATGAGAACCTCTCTTTCTTTATTACTTCCTATTAATTGCAATGATGACCAAAACTATGTTTGTCAACTCTCAACAACTTTTATTCATCATACTCTTTATATGTGAAGTCATTACTCTCCATAAGATCAATATGATCTCTTTAATTCTTTTTATTCTTTATTTTTCTATTATTCCCTCAAGATCATAGCAAGATAATCAAGCCCTTGACTCAAAACTGATCTTTATTATATATAGCTCACGGACTCGATTACATAGAAGGATCATAAAGCAAAACTCAAAACTAAATCATACCAAAACTTTGTTCTACTAGATCAAGATATTACCAAAAGGATCGAACTAAGAAAAATGGTAAAGACAGGAGTGTGATGGTGATACGATACCGGGGCACCTCCCCCAAGCTTGGCAGTTGCCAAGGAGAGTGCCCATACCCATGTGATTATGTCTCTTTCTTCGGAGGTGGTGATGTGATATTCTTGGCGATGATGCACCTCAGGATACGATTCTCCTCCTCGGGCTTATTGACTTGCTACTTGAGGACCATTATTTCCTTACGGAGCTTACCCGTGACGGCTAAGGCTCCTTTCACCTAAGGATGTTGCATAGCTGCAGGAGAACAAGTAACACTCTTTTTCATATTTTCATAAGAAAGAAATCTAACATTGGAAGGGATGACCGAGTTTGGAATAGCTGAGCTCTGTAGTCCCCCCATTGTGAATCCGGCTCGGAAACGAGAAGTGACTTCTTGATCCTCTTCCATGGCATCTATCCTTTTCAAGTCGGCCTCCATCTCTTCCTCCGTTGATGGCCCAAAGTGATCAACATCACTGTTTGCTCCTGGTCCCGGTGTCGGATGAGACACCCGACTCTCCCCAACTAAATCTTGAGAAGACATCTTGCTCTAATCTGCGGTAGAAACAACTCAAAACAAAAACAGAGGATATTTGCGTGGTACGGTGGTCAAAACCTTCGGGACATTATATAATGAATTTTTACCGACCAAAAGAAGTAGCATGCAAGAAAACGGAGTCTGGAGAACACACGAGGTGTCCACGAGGCAGGGGGGCGCACCCAGGGGGGTAGGGCGCGCCCTCCACCCTCGTGGACGCCTCGTGTCCTTCCCAGACTACTTCTTATTTTCCTATTTTCTTAAATATTCCAAAATGGAGAAAAAATGCTATTAGGACTGTTTTGGAGTCGGTTTACTTACCGTACCACATACCTATTCCTTTTCGGAGTCTGAAACTTTCTGGAAAGTGTCCCTTATGTACTCCTCCGGGGTTACGGTTTCAATAACATTAGTTTCAACATTTATGGGATTACCTGAGATATAATGTTTGATTCTTTGACCGTTCACCACCTTCAGATTGGTGCCTTCGAAGTTGTTGATTTTTATGGCACCGGAACGATAGACCTCCTCGATAACGTAAGGACCTTCCCATTTAGAGAGAAGTTTTCCTGCAAAAAATCTTAAACGAGAGTTGAATAGCAACACATAATCACCTACATTAAACTCACGCTTTTGTATCCTTTTGTCATGCCATCTTTTAACTTTTTCTTTAAATAGTTTGGCATTCTCATAAGCTTGGGTTCTCCATTCATCAAGTGAGCTAATGTCAAAAAGCCTCTTCTCACCAGCAAGTTTGAAATCATAATTGAGCTCTTTAATGGCTCAATATGCCTTATGTTCTAGTTCGAGAGGTAAGTGACATGCTTTTCCATAAACCATTTTGTACAGAGACATACCCATAGGATTTTTATATGCAGTTCTATAGGCCCATAATGCATCATCAAGTTTCTTGGACCAATTCTTTATAGATCTATTAACAGTCTTTTGCAAAATTAATTTGATATCCCTATTACTCAGTTCTACTTGACCACTAGATTGTGGGTGGTATGGAGATGCGATTCTATGATTAACATCATACTTAGCAAGCATTTTACAGAAAGCACCATGAATAAAATGTGAACCACCATCAGTCATTGAGTTTCTAGGGACTCCAAACCTCGGAAAAATAACTTCTTTAAGCATCTTAATAAAGGTGTTATGATCAGCACTACTAGTTGGAATAGCTTCTACCCACTTAGTAACGTAATCAACAGCAACTAAAATATGTGTATACCCATTAGAGGAAGGGAATGGTCCCATATAATCAAAACCCCAAACATCAAATGGTTCAATAACAAGTAAATAGTTCATAGGAATTTCTTGACGTCCACTAATATTACCAATTCTTTGACATTCATCACAAGACAATACAAACTTACGGGCATCTTTGAAGAGAGTTGGCCAATAAAAAACCAGATTGCAATACCTTATGTGCAGTTCTATCTCCAGTGTGGTGTCCTCCATAAGCCTCAGAATGACACTTGCGTAGGATCTGTTCCTGTTCATGCTCAGGTACACAACGTCTAATAACACCATCTACTCCTTCTTTATAAAGGTGTGGGTCATCCCAGAAGTAATGTCTTAAATCATAGAAAAACTTTTTCTTTTGCTGGTATGTGAAACTAGGTGGTATAAATTCAGCAACAATGTAATTAGCATAATCAGCATACCATGGAGCAGTGCGAGAAGCATTTATGACAGCTAATTGTTCATCAGGAAAGCTATCATCATTAGGTAGTGGGTCATCAAGAACATTCTCTAACCAAGATAAGTTGTTTGCAACGAGGTTCTCAGCTCCCTTTCTATCAATAATATGCAAATCAAATTCTTGTAGCAAGAGAACCCATCTAATAAGTCTAGGTTTAGCATTTTTATTTCCCATCAGATATTTAATAGCAGCATGATCAGTGTGAACAGTTACTTTGGAATCAGCAATATAAGGTCTGAACTTATCACAAGCAAATACAACTGCTAAAAATTCTTTTTCAGTAGTAGCATAATTTCTCTGGGCACTGTCTAGAGTTTTACTCGCATATTGGATAACATTTAATTTCTTATCAACTCTTTGTCCTAGAACAACGCCTACAGCATAATCACTAGCATCACACATAATTTCAAAGGGTAAATTCCAATCAGGTGGCTGAACAATAGGTGCAGAAATCAAGGCTTTCTTAAGTATTTCAAATGCTTCTACACAATCATCATTAAAGACAAAAGGAACATCTTTTTGTAAGAGATTAGTGAGAGGCCTAGAAATTTTAGAGAAGTACTTAATGAACCTCCTATAAAAACCGGCATGAACAAGGAAACTTCTTATACCTTTGATGTCCTTAGGACATGGCATCTTTTCAATAGCATCAACTTTAGCTTTATCAACTTCAATACCTCTTTCAGAAATTTTATGCCCCAAGACAATACCTTCATTAACCATAAAGTGGCACTTCTCCCAATTCAAGACAAGGTTAGTTTCTTCACATCTCTGCAAACCTCAATCAAGGTGGCTTAAGCAATCATCAAAAGAAGTTCCATATACGGAAAAATCATCCATGAAAACCTCAACAATCTTTTCACAAAAATCAGAGAATATAGCCATCATACATCTTTGAAAGGTAGTAGGTGCATTGCATAAACCAAAAGGCATACGTCTATAAGCAAAGGTACCGAAAGGGCAGGTAAAAGTGGTCTTTTCTTGATCCTCTTTGGACACAGGTATTTCAGAGAAACCAGAATAACCGTCTAGAAAGCAAAAATGTGTATGTTTGGATAATCTTTCTGGCATTTGATCAATAAAAGGTAAAGGGTAATGATCCTTTTTAGTAGCTTTATTTAATCTGCGGAAACCAATTACCATTCTATAACCTGTAACAATTCTTTGTGGTATCAATTCATCTTTATCATTAGGAACAACAGTAATACCTCCCTTCTTAGGGACACAATGGACAAGACTTACCCACTGACTATCAACAAAGGGATAAATTATACCTGCCTCCAGAAGCTTTAGTATTTCTTTTCTTACCACTTCTTTCATCTTAGGATTTAACTGTCGTTGGTGATCAACAACCGGTTTAGCGTCTTTATCCAATTTTATTTTGTGTTGGCATAGAGTGGGACTAATGCCCTTAAGATCATCAAGAGTATATCCAATAGCAGCACGGTGCTTCTTCAGAGTTTTCAATAATTTCTCTTCTTCTTGCTCTGAAAGGTTAGCACTAATAATAACAGGATATATCTTCTTTTCATCAAGATAAGCATATTTAAGAGTATCAGGTAATGGTTTAAGCTCAAACACGGGATCACCCTTGGGTGGAGGAGGATGCCCTAGAATTTCAACAGGCAAGTTGTGTTTCAAAATAGGTCCCTGTTTAAAGAATACTTCATCTATTTCCCTTCTTTCATTCATAAACATATCATTTTCATGGTCTAGCAAATATTGTTCTAAAGGATCATTAGGAGGCACGGCAATAGAAGCAAGACCAATAATTTCATCTTTACTAGGCAATTCTTTATCATGGGGTTGTCTATGAAATTTAGCAAAATTAAACTCATGAGACATATCCCCTAAACCAACAGTAACAATATCCTTTTCACAATCTATCTTAGCATTAACAGTATTCAAGAAGGGCCCACCAAATATAATGGGACAAAAGTCATCTTGTGGGGAACCAAGAACAAGAAAGTCAGTAGGATATTTAACTTTCCCACACAAGACTTCAACATCTCTAACAATCCCAACTGGTGAAATAGTATCTCTATTTGCAAGCTTAATTGTAACATCAATTTCTTCTATCTCAGCAGGTGCAATATCATGCATAATTTCTTTGTATAAGGAATGAGGTATTGCACTTGCACTAGCACCCATATCACACAAGCCATGATAACAATGATCTTCTATTTTAACAGAAACAACAGGCATGCCAACAACAGGTCTATGTTTACCCTTAGTATCGGGTCTAGCAATTCTAGCAGCTTCATCACAGAAGTAAATAACATGCCCATCAATATTGTCGGCCAACAGATCTTTAACCATAGCAATACTAGGTTCAACTTTAATTTGCTCAGGGGGTGTAGGTGTTTTAATATTACTCTTACAAACCAAAGTTGAAGCTTTAGCATGATCCTTTATTCTAACAGGGAAAGGTGGTTTCTCAATATAAGCAGTAGGAACAATAGGATCAACATTATAAGTGATAGTCTTTTCTTCAAATTTAATAGGTTCAACTACTTTTACTTCAATGGGAGGATGATATTTAAACCACTTCTCCTTAGGGAGATCAACATGAGTAGCAAATGATTCACAGAAAGAAGCTACTATCTCAGAGTCAAGTCCATATTTAGTGCTAAATTCACGGAAAACATCGGTATCCATAAAAGATTTAACACAATAAAACTTAGGTGTTATACCTGACTCCTTACCTTCGTCGATATCCCAATCTTCAGAGTTGCGTTTAATTCTTTCCAATAAATCCCATTTGAATTCAATAGTCTTCATCATAAAAGAACCAGTACAAGAAGTATCGAGCATGGAGCGATTATTGAGAGAAAACCGAGCATAAAAATTTTGAAAAATAATTTCTCTTGAGAGCTCATGATTGTAGCATGAATATAACATTGACTTAAGCCTCCCCCAAGCTTGAGCGATGCTTTCTCCTTCATGAGGCCAAAAATTATATATATATAATTCCAATTTCAATCGGTTGTAGTTCCATGATCCCATATCATCACATAGCCTAAACCATGTCAATGCCTTTCCCTTCAAAGATAAAGGGAAGACCTTCTTCTTGATAACATCCTCGGGCATACCTGCAAGCTTAAATAATCCACAAACTTCATCCACATAGATTAGGTGCAAATCGGGATGTAATGTTCCATCTCCTGTAAAAGGATTAGCTAGCAGTTTCTCTATCATACCCGAAGGAATTTCAAAGTAAACATTTTCAGTAGGTTCAGTAGGTTGAGGAGCAACTCTTTGCTCTACTGGTCGGGGTGAAGATACCCCGAACAAGCCCCTCAAAGGATTACTTTCCATAGTAACAAGTGACAGTAAATTTCAGCACACTATATAAATTTTTCCTTACCAATTTCCACTTACCAAAGGCGCTTCACTCCCCGGCAATGGCGCCAGAAAAGAGTCTTGATGACCCACAAGTATAGGGGATCTATCGTAGTCCTTTCAATAAGTAAGAGTGTCGAACCCAACGAGGAGCAGAAGGAAATGACAAGCGGTTTTCAGTAAGGTATTACTTACAAGCACTGAAATTATCGGTAACAGATAGTTTTGTGATAAGGTAATTTGTAACGGGTAGCAAGTAAAAAAAGTAAACAAGGTGTAGCAAGGTGGCCCAATCCTTTTTGTAGCAAAGGACAAGCCTGGACAAACTCTTATATGAAGGAAAACACTCCCGAGGACACATGGGAATTATCGTCAAGCTAGTTTTCATCATGCTCATATGATTTGCGTTCGTTACTTTGATAATTTGATATGTGGGTGGACCGGTGCTTGGGTACTGCCCTTCCTTGGACAAGCATCCCACTTATGATTAACCCCTATTGCAAGCATCCGCAACTACAAAAGAAGTATTAAGGTAAACCTAACCATAGCATGAAACATATGGATCCAAATCAGCCCCTTACGAAGCAACGCATAAACTAGGGTTTAAACTTCTGTCACTCTAGCAACCCATCATCTACTTATTACTTCCCAATGCCTTCCTCTAGGCCCAAATAATGGTGAAGTGTCATGTAGTCGACGTTCACATAACACCACTAGAGGAAAGACAACATACATCTCATCAAAATATCGAACGAATACCAAATTCACATGACTACTTATAGCAAGACTTCTCCCATGTCCTCAGGAACAAACGTAACTACTCACAAATCATATTCATGTTCATAATCAGAGGGGTATTAATATGCATAAAGGATCTGAACATATGATCTTCCACCAAATAAACCAACTAGCATCAACTACAAGGAGTAATCAACACTACTAGCAACCCACACGTGCCAATCTGAGGTTTTGAGCCAAAGATCGGATACAAGAGATGAACTAGGGTTTGAGAGGAGATGGTGCTGGTGAAGATGTGGATGGAGATTGACCCCTTCCCGATGAGAGGATCGATGGTGATGATGATGGTGATGATTTCCCCCTCCCGGAGGGATGTTTCCCTGGCAGAGCAGCTCCGCTGGAGCCCTAGATTGGTTTCGCCAGGTTCCGCCTCGAGACGGTAGTGCTTCGTCCCAAAATCTTCCTTCTTATTTTTCTAGGATGAAAGACTTCATATAGCAGAAGATGGGCACCGGAGGCCTACCAGGGGGCCCACAAGACAGGGGGCGCGCCCAGGGGGTAGGGTGCGGCCCCACCCTCATGGCCAGGGTGTGGGCCCCCTCCGGTTGTTTCTTTCACCAGTATTTTTTATTAATTCCAAAACGTGCCTCCGTGAAGTTTCAGGACTTTTGGAGTTGTGCAGAATAGGTCTCTAATATTTGCTCCTTTTCCTGCCCAGAATTCCAGCTATCGGCATTCTCCTTCTTCATGTAAACCTTGTAAAATAAGAGAGAAAAGGCATAAGTATTGTGACATAATGTGTAATAACAGCCCATAATGCAATAAATATCAATATAAAAGCATGATGCAAAATTGACGTATCAAGAACCTCAACAGAACAAGTCCATGATTCGTCCTCAAAACTTTCTCCTTCAGACCATCTGATACTCTTTGGCACATCAATAAGATCAGTGACACGAGCCTTAACCAAAATCTTCCCTCGCAGGGCATCTTCTCTTTCCCAACTAATGATTCTGCCCCATTTTGAGATAGCAGTAGCAATATCTTCAGTATTTCAATAGTCAAATGGTACTTCAACAAACAACAGCCAGCAGGTTCTGTTAAAGTGAATTCTGCGCCAGTTTCTTCCCTCATTATGCTTAGTGAAAGAAATGAACACATCACGAAATGGATGAGGGCTTTGCCTGATTAGTCTGTCTCTATCTCTCACATGCATGAACTGAATGTAAGCTTCTCCAAACGGACATGGTTGTATCTCTCTAAACCCTACATCCTCAACCCCTTGCAAAAACTCTTCTAGAACTTCTCGAACATTGGGAAAGAATACCTCATTGGGATGTGGATTGATGGTTGCAATCGCCCAGTCTTCATGCCTGCGGGGGCGATGCGGCAGGATGACTCTAGAAACCCCATTTCTCCCCTCGACTTGCTGTATCTGAGAACCATTAGGGAGGAACAGGATGGGGTTGATGGGAATGTTGGCCATTGCAGACCCTTCCGATTAGCAGAGCACAACCACTCTCACCGGCGACGATGAAGAAGTTGGCGAGCTCGACGGAGGTGGAGCAGAGTTGGTAGGTGAAGTGGAATGCGAGGAGGCAAGCAGGGGTCTCGGCTGGAAATTTGGCAAAAAATCCTTGACCAGCTCCTTAAATGACGAGACTAGTCGTACCGGGAGCCCTGGCCCAGCACAACGGAACCAAGACTCCACCTCACCCTCGGCCCAGGCCTTCTCGGGCGGGCTTTGGAGAGTGGAAAACGGGATAAAAGGCCAAAGCCCAGGCACGTTGACTCTGTGTAATGACTTGGGGCTCAATAAGTGGCATGTTTGAATCACCGCATTAGAGGTAATCAACTCACCCCTATGATCACTCCTAACTTGAATTGGCCCCAATAACCACTCGAAGACCGACATGTTTGACCGACTACCTGGCGCATCATTCCGGCGATCGCCGAAGTTGGGAGTCACGACTTTACCGTTCCTACCAACCATTGTCCATTCTTTGTCTTGCTCTACATAGAACGCAAGTTCTTCTCGACGCCAGTTTGGGCCACCAAAATTCCAAAGACTAAAAACCACCTCAAACTCTTTTTCAACAATCTTGCCCACATTGTAAATCTCAAAACCCATAGACTTGGAGGCTACCGAAAACTTGAATGATCTGTCCTTTAGGTAACGAACCCTAAAACCTTGGGCATAACCTCCAAACAAAGCATGCAGAGAAACACTAACCATATGGGGATCAAGCCTGAAAGATGCTCTGCAGAATGAGACCACCAAAGTGAACTCCCGTTGGCGAAATCCAGGTGAAAATACCACCGGATGCCCAAACTTGGATTTCTTATCCGCTTGGAACTTCTTGCCACAATCAAAGTTGAGAGCAAATGGGGCCATCTTGTGTCTGTCAGGGCCGGGGTGGCAACCAACAGGAGGGGTGGCTGCCGGGGCCGGAGTGGCCACCGGCAGGAGGAGAAGGGGTGGCCACCGGGGCCGGAGTGGCCACCGGCGTAGATCGCCTTGGAGTTGCCTAGGAGCCTAGGAACCGAACAGGCAAGTTTTATTCTGCAAACTGAAAATATTGATGAAGTGTTAAACGAATAAATTTATAAAGTGATTCATGATAGCTCCTTGAATGAACAGCATGATTGCAATGATGTTATTATAAATTATATTAATGTCAATTGTGCTAATGATATGCAAAACCCCAAGCTTGGGGATGTTAATTTTGATATGTCCACTACTTATTGCAATGATCATGATTGGGGTGATTCTTCTATCTTGAAAATTTATTTAAGCCTCATGATGAATATGATATTGATAATAATATTTGCAATAATATTGAAAGTGGTTTTGGAAGAGTGTCAAATCTATGTATAATGATCCCACTACTTTGGAGAATTATCAATCTTATGAAATTTTTGATAAAAGTGGGCTTGGAGAGGTCATGATTTTATTTGATGATAACCCCACTATTTTGGAAGAGTGTCAACTTTGCATGCATGTGGATCATGAAGAGAATATTTTATGTGATAGTTATGTTGTTAAATTCGATTATGATCCTACATGTAATTATTATGAGAGAGGAAAATATGGTTGTAGAAATCTTCATGTTACTAAATTACCTCTGTTATGTTGAGATCGTCAATGTTTTATTCCTTTTCTTTGCATGTGTTACATGTTTCTTGTCTTGATAATTTGTTTGCTTATAATATTCCTATGCATAGGAAGTATGTTAGACTTAAAAGTGTTTGTCATATGTTTCATGATGCTCTCTTTGTGATTCAATTCTTGTCTTTCATGCGAGCATCATCAAAATTATCAATGCCGAGCTAAGGGCATAAAACGATAGCGCTTGTTGGGAGGCAACCCAATGAATAAAAAATATTTTTGCCTTTTTTATTTTTGTTCTTGAGTGTTTGCACAATTATGCTACTGTTATGACTGTGTTTTTATGTTTCAATTAGTGTTTGTGCCAAGCAAAGCCTTTGGGATCATGTTGGGTGATAGTTGCTTTGATCTTGTTGAAAAACAGAAACTTTTGTGCTCAGAAAAATAATTTTAGTAAATCACAGAAACGTGATTTTGCTCTGAATTTTTTACACAAGATTGATATACAAATTGCCCACGTTGTCGTAAGTTTTCAGATTTTTTTTTGACTGGGAACTGTAGGGGAAACCCCCACAGCATATCAAAACTTTATTGATAAAAAGAGAGCTAGTACAAGCATAATGGGGGATTACAAGAGGTAATCAAAGTAAGCTAGGGGAAGAAGGAGAACTAACAAGTTAAGAGATACAGACTATTGGCCTCAAGGTGGCAGAAATGAAATCCAGCGGAGGAGATCATCTTTGTAGGCAGCTTTCACTCTATATTGCATTAAGCTGATGTCATGGATGAATGCACTTCTCCATTTATTGAATCTAGCTCTCTCATGCCTGAAGACCTTAGCGTTCCTGATGATCCAGATATTCCAGCAAGCAATGAACACCACTTCGGTGAAGAAGGGCTTCCTAAAACTCCTGCTAGCATTAATAACCAAATGAGCCATGGAGTCACCAGATGACCAATCAATTTGCAGATAGTTCCAAACTCTGACACTAAAGTTGCAATTAAAGAACAGATGATCCCTTGTTTCCCTAGTCTGCAAAGGACAAAGGACACAGTTTACTCCATCCTCCAAATGCCAATGCCTCCTATCCACCATGTCCTTGGTGTTCAACCTGTCCATAATAAGCATCCAAGCAAAAACTTTGATTTTCATTGTACAGGAGGACTTCCAGATCCAAGCTATCAAAGGGTTGAAGGATTCTGATGCAAAAGTATGTGAGTAAAATAACTTTGGCGAGTATCCCTTGGCAGTGCCCTTCCAAAACCAAATATCCTTGGACCCAGGTGTTCTATTGAGGCCACCCAACATGGACTGGAGAGTAGTCAGATCATCAAAAGCCTGGCTGGACAAAGGAAGGTGGAAGTGCTGGAACATATCCTGAGAGTCCAAGAACTCATGAATAGTGATCCAGGGGTCCTTAACATAGGAATAGAGCCTGGGAAATCTGAGTTGAAGGCTAGACACCTGACCATCAAGCTGCAAGTTATCTGACCACATGAGGGCAGTGTCCCCTCCATTAATCTGAACCCAAGCACACTCCCTAAAATGGTGCATGACCTTGCAAATATCCTTCCACTAGAAAGAGCCACAATCAGAAGTTCCTTGGGGGACCCTATTATGATAGTAGGTATCCCAAATTAAAGACACCCAAGGGAGATCCTTTTTATTAAGAAAGTTATTCGCATGTTTGATCAGAAGTGCAACATTCTGAGAACCAAGGTTAAGAATACCAAGGCCTCCCCTGTTTTTTGGCCTGCAAATAAGGTCCCACGCAGCTAGTGAGGGGGCAGGCTGACCCCTATTCCTCCTCCAGAGGCATTGTCTCTGGATTCTCGCCAATTGTTTTAGAATTCCAGCAGGGACAGCCAAACTGCAAAGGAAGAAAATGGGCATAGAGGATAGGGCAGAGTTAAGAAACTGCAGCCTTTCCCCCTGATTTAAAAAAGATGAACTAGCAGTCATTCTCATCTCCATGCAATCAACCAATGGCATAAAATCCACCATTTTAGGCCTTGTAGTTCCTACTGGTAACCCAAGGTAGGTAAATGCATTTTCCCAATCTGGCATCCAAATGCAGAAGCTAATTCAGTCATGACAGCAGTGTCCACATTGATGGGAATAATAAAGGATTTGTGATAGTTCACATCCAGACCAGTGGACACAGAGAAGACCCTGAGCATATCCTTCAGAGCTATAAGATGGTCCTTGTCCGCAGGCAAGATAATAAGAGTGTCATCAGCATACTGAATCACAGGGTAATCCTGATCATGACAAGGTATAGGTAAGTGAAGAATGCCCCTTCTGAACATGTCATTGATTACAGTCTGCAGGAGATCAGCAGCTAGGACAAAAAGGAGGGGAGAGACTGGATCACCCTGTCTGACACCCTTTTTACATGTGAACTTCCTACCAGGAACTCCATTAAGCAGAACAGATGAGGTACCTGTGGATAGAAGTTGCTTCATCCAAAGAATCCACTTCTCATTAAAGCCCTTAAATCTCAATATTTGCACAATGGCCTCATGCTCAAGGGAGTCAAAAGCCTTTTCAAAATCCAACTTTAGAATCACAATAGGTCTCTTGGACTGGTGGCAGTGGTGTAAATACTCAAAGGTCCACCCAATACAATCTTGAATTGTTCTGCTTTTTATGAAACCATACTGGTTCTTGTGGACACACTGCATAATCACCTCTTGAAACCTATTGGCTGCCATCTTAGACAAGAACTTAAGACCCATTCCTGTTACAGAGATAGGTCTGAAGTCACCCACCTCTTCAAGGGAGGGCTTCTTAGGCACCAGAGTTATGTATGAGTCATTGATATTTTCCAGATGAGCAGTACCCTCAAAGAAAGCCTGGGCCAGTTCATAAAAATCCTGGGAAATTATGTGCCAGCACCTTTTGAAGAAGAGACCATTAAAACCATCTGGACCTGGAGCTTTATCAACTGGCATATGCTTGACAATCATGTCCATTTCCTCCTTCTCAAAAGGCTTAGTGAGAATATCTAAACCCACAACTGGTTCAATGAGGGAAGAAAGATCAAAACCCATGTTAATTCCCCTGGAAGAACCCATTCTGTTTTTAAAACAATTCTAGATAATACCCTCCATTTGTGAGTGATCAGTCACCAAAGTACCATCAGGCAATTTTAAGCTAGCAATAGAATTCCTTCGATACCTCTCCGTGGCCATAGCATGAAAGAACTTGGTGTTCTCACCACCCACTTTTATGTATCTGATAGTACATCTTTTCCTCCAATAGAGACATTGAAGGTGGAGCAATTTCTCTACATGGTTTTTAACCACTATCCTGAAATTGGATTCATGTCTGTAGAGCACTCTATATTCCTCAAGCTCATCCAAGAGCAGGATAACATTATTGCATTTACAAATTAGAGTTTTCAGTTTGGAAATGTTCTTCTGCCATCTCTTGAGACACATTCTCAGGGACTTAAATTTGTCAGCTATCCTAGCAGTAATATGGCCCTTTCTGGATTGTTTCTGCCATGAGGAATCAACACAATCCATAAAACCCTCCAACTCCAACCAATAATTCTCAAAAACCTAAAGAGATTAGACTTGGGAATAGAAGTTTTGATTGTAACCATACAAGGCACATGGTCAGAAGCAGTTCTAGCAAGAGGTAGCACCTCAGTCATGGGATAGTCAGATATCCAATCAACAGAAGTGAAGAACCAGTCTAGCTGCTCAAGGAGTGGAGTATCCTGAAAATTGGACCAAGTGTAGGATCTGCCTTTGATGGGCAGTTCCAAAAGGCCGAGGTGTCCAATAATCTCATTAAAGATGAACATGTCATTCAAATCGCCACCAGGTAGATTTCTGTTATCCACAGAACGTAAGAAATTAAAATCCCCCAGTATCAGCCAATTCTCATCCACAGGAATGTTCAGGTGATACATCCAGGTTACAAAATTATCCCTAGCTTCCCCCCGACAAGGACCATAAACCACCACAAGTGTCCACCTCTCATTGTTTTGCCTAGAAACAAGCTCAATCACCACTGCAAATTGTTGGACTTGCAATAAAGTCCCATCAAATATAGACGAGTTCCAAACAACTAGAATTCCACCAGAGGCCCCCAAAGAAGGAGAGAAAGCAAAGCTATCAAATCTCTTGGGGCAAAAGCTTTTAATCATTCTGGAGTCAAAAGAAGCACATTTTGTTTCTTGCAGACAAGCAATAGCACAGTGACTTTCGTCAATCTTTTGTCTAACAGCTCTTTGCCTAGCCTCAGAGTTTAAACCCCTCACATTCCAGCACAGGACATTCCAGTTTCTACAGTGAGTATTCATAAATAAATATCATAAACAAGTCCCCAATCCACATGACACACAATGTCAGATGCCCAAAAGCACATAATAGTTCTGAACCAACATTATTACATATCCAAGGATCTGAAAATGAAAACCAAACGCAGAAAGCAGATTTATGGGCTTGCCAAACCCAGCAGAAGAAGAGCACACTATTCATTGGAGGCTTGATTTGCAGCAGCAGCAGGGTCCACCATAGGTGCATCCTCCGTGAGCAGAGTTGCATCAATCTCCAGCTCCTTACCAATAGCTTGCAGATGACTTATGGGAGTAGGTGGAGGAGCATCTCCAAATGCAGGGTCATCAGACATCTCTGCAGAAACGGGCTTGGCCTTGGGCTTCTTCTTCTTGGGCTGCAGAACCAGCTCATGGAAAGTGGGCTTAAGCCCATCACGCTGGGCCAAACTTCTGGTACATCTTCGAACAGATGTTTCAACGAGAGGCGTTGGCGCCAGAGTTTTGCGCGGCCTCCTCGTAGGTACACGCGCAGGAGGAGAAAGGACAACAGGCGCAGCCCTCTCAGCATCATCCACAAATAACGCTCTAGCCACAGGTCGGGCAGGTTCCGGCTCCTTCCATGTCAACAGAGGAAGATCATCTTGCTGGAAAGCAAAGTCCCAGTTTCTCTTGGTCAAAATGACCGGCGACAGGGGTTTAGGCAGCAGAGGTTTTGGCACCTCAAACACCACTGGAGCATTCAGCAGGTTTTCAAACGATCGCCTCCATATCATTTCAGGGGGCAGAGGGGGACCAAAGGGGATCTTAACCGCAGGCTGATCCAAAGCTTGGACATCAATGACAGGAGGTTGATAGACCACAATTGCCCAGTTACTAGCATCCTCCAGGTCCGGTGCAATCTCCATCAGATCATTCAGGTTCACAGGTGGAGCCCCATCAATAAGAATGATAGGTGCAGGGGGCACCTGAAGTTGTACATCAGAACTTTGTTGTACCGAACTTGGTTGAGCCGAGGCATTCAACACCATGGATTCTTGATCCTCAACAGCAGGCTCCGCAGCAGGTTCCTCCCAGTTTCCCCAATTGTCCTCATGCACCTCATTATGTGCAGGTTCAGGCGGAGGTGGCGGCACATCGTTCCACCCCAGAGCTGGGAATGGAGGCAGAATAAAAGGTGGCATCTCCGGGAAGGGCACACCAGGCAGGGGATGAGGATTGCCATTGATGGGCATCCAGTCTTCATCTTGGGGCATCTGTTCAGCAAAATTGGCCCCAAGGATAAACAGAGGCGCCGTCCAAGACACCCTGGCACCACCCCAGGCAGCATAATCCATGAACACCACATCTCTTGGCACCAGAATATCTTCTGGAAAGGACGCAAAGACCAAAGTGCGCACAAGGTATGGATCCTCACTAATCCAATGATGAAACTTCCCAAATGTGTTGACCGCTGCCCGAATACTTCCCTCATTGCGAAGATCAAGCGGAATCCCCAAAAACATGAGTAGTCCCTGACGGAAACCCTGAGCACCTCCAAAAGATTCACCCTCATCGTGTTTCATAAAACGAACAAAACGATCATTGCCAAGAGGTTGGGGCGGCATCTGAAGGAGAGAAAATCTGACTGCAGCATCCCGAAGCTCAAAAAGACCCACCAATCTAATCCAAGGCTGAGCAGACCTCACCAACACCCCATGAGCTTGCAGCCATTGAACAACTTCCTCTCTAGCAACACCAATCTGATCGGGAGGAGGGATGGGCATTACCTCAGTTAACATGAACTCCTCATGGCGGCGCACAAGTGGGGTATGTGGCGTCACAAAGGTCCGAGGCAAACGAGCATCACCGCCATCCACAATGTGATGGCCTGCCGGCACATACAGTAAGGGGTCGAGAGGGAAGTTGGCCATCGGAGGGGTGCAACCCGGGCTGGAAGCAGACGATGAGTACTCCGGCGGAGGAGGGGTCTCAGGCGGCGCGGTCGAAGGTGTTTTGGGACCAGGACTGATGGAACAGGGCGAAGAAGTTAATGCAGAAGTGCAAGAGGAGTCCAAGTTTGGTAACAGCTGTGTCAGAGAGATATTCTCGGTGGGAGCTGAGCGATCCTTGGAAGTTGCAACGTTACCGGGTTTCGGTTTCCAAACCAGACCCAAGATCCTTGCAAACTTGTTGCAATCCTTTTTACCATGCCCCACCCGCAGACAAGAGGTACAATGCAGTTTAGACGTGCACGCCGCAGCAAAATGGCCCTTAAACAAGCAAATCTGACGCGTTAAAATTTCGTCCACCATACCCGATACCAAGTTATCAAAATCTTCTTCTGCTTGCTGAGAGGAAGGAATAGAAGGCCCAGAAGATAACACTGGCTCAACTTGGACCGTGGAACGTGAAGATGACGGCCCAACATGGGATGGCACGTCCACATTCAGAGAGCCAGAATTTTCGCCCGAGATAGGCGGCGACCCATCCGCAGCTGTTGGAAGATCCCTAACCGTCCCAAAAGAAATGGAGGGGGTAGTCGACGTCCACCGGAGTTCAGCCGGCGGCGGGGGATGGATGACCACCCTTTCATGCGCAGAAAGCGTGTACCCCGCATCCTCAACAGTTTGAATGCAATTTCGTGTGGCCAGATAACGATAACCACGACAAGCAGGATAATTCTGGAACTTTGAAAATGAAAGCTTCTTGGCAGGGGCATGAGATGATCTTATCGAAGATTTACGGGGTTTGGTGTGCACAGCCAACATGCCAAGGGTAGCTCGACGTTTGGAAGGACTAACAATGATCCACTCAGCATCACATTCCAATTTCCAAAGTTTAAACTCACGGCCCCAATTTGGGCCACCCTTACCCCAAAGATGAAAGAAACATTTAAAATGATCACAAGAGAAAGAACGGAGCTTGAGAATGATCATAGCCACAGCCTTGCAAGAAACATGAAAACCAAAAACCTTATCCTTGATCATAAAAACCATGAACTCAATAGCAGAACCTCCGATGGCCGCCTCAAGTGCCGCTGCCACCGAATCCTTAGTCAAACAAAAATCGTGCCGACCAAAAGAAATTACCATGGTGAAGAAGCCCGTGTCATCCATGGGGTGCACCGGAAAACCCGTAGATTGAAAAACCTTTTCCGCAAAAACCAGACCCTTGGAGAAGTCCAAGCCAAGGGTGGATCCATCAGCAGAACCCATGGAGATGGGTATTAGGACATAGATCTCAGAGCGCCGGAGAGATCTAATGGAGAGGAAAGGAAATTTGGTGGCTAGGGGAGGAGATCACCGGAGGTGGTGGCGATCGCCGGGGTGGGGGTGGGAGCGCCTATCATTACCTCACCCAGGGTTAGAGTTAATGCTTCTGGAGTTTTCAGAATTTTTGGAGTTACAGAAGTATCAAAATTTTTCAGATTGCTACAGACTGTTCTGTTTTTGACAGATTCTGTTTTCTTTGCATTGTGTGCTTATTTTGATGAATTTATGGACTCTTCCGGCGGGTTTGAGCCATAACAAAGTTGGAATACAGTAGATATAATGCAAAAATAAAATATGAATGGGTTTGCAACAGTACTTATAGTAGTGATTTGCTTTCTTATACTAACGGATCTCACGAAGGTTTTGTTGAGTTTTGTGTGATTGAAGTTTTCAAGTTTTGGGTGAGATCACGATGGATGAATGAATAAGGAGTAAGAAGAGCCTAAGCCTGGGGATTCCCATGGCATCCCAAGCTATTATCTAAAGAGAAGCAAGCAACTAAAATTGGGGATGCCCGAGTGGCATCCCCTCTTTCTTCTAACGACCATCGGTATTTTACTTGGAGCTATATTGTTACTCGTCACATATCATGAGTTTTGCTTGGAGTGTCTTGTATGATATGAGTCTTTGCTTGTTTTGCTTTTTATTTTTAGTCTTGAATCCTTGCTGGACACACCTATTTGAGAGGGCCAAAAACATACTATGACTTGTTAGAATTGCTCTCTATGCTTCACTTAAATCTTTATGAGCTTTGGAATTGCTCTAGTGCTTCACTTCTATCTTTTTGAGCATGGTGTGCTTTAGTATTTTTGAAGAAACACTCTCATGCTCCACTTAGATTTATTTGAGAGTTAGTAACTTATTTAAAAAAATTCTCTCTTGCTTCACTTAAATTATTTTGAGAGAAGAAAATTTTTATGCTCATGTTCTTCACTTAGATTTGTTTGAGCTATCAAAAGTAACATATGAAATTAGTCCCAAAGTGATAGATATTCCAGAAGGATATAATGAAAACTTTCATGAAGATCATTGGACAAAATAAACTTGATTCCTTGTAATAGTTTTGCGATATGATGATATAATATGTGAGTCATGTTGATGAGTAATTATGCTTTAGTAACAATATTGGTGTTAAGGTTTGTGATTCCCTATGCAAGCACGAAAGGCAATAGTTATGCAATGAAATTACATCCTACTTGTGGTGCATTATTCGGTGTTAGTTATGCTTAATGCTCGCTTATGAAAATTTTCATTTCTTGGTTGGATGCTTCTCAATCTTTTGGTAGCCTTCATTTGCACTAAGTATGATCACTACTTGTGCATCCAAAATCCGTTAAACCAGTTTTGCCATATGAGTCCACTATACCTACCTATATGTGGTATTCTTTTGCCGTTCTAAGCAAATTTTTATGTGCCATCTCTAATTTTCAAAATAAATTTCTCTTTTGTGTGCTTGTACCGCTCATGAAACGGTAGGGGGTGGCTGATATATTTCCATGCCAGATGTGTTATTCTCAGGATGAGTGTTTATTCACTTGTCATTGCATGAGAGTACGGAAAAGGTATTATGGATGCCCAGTCCCGAAATGAACAAATGAATTTACTTTATGTTGTCAAATAATAAATTCCATGGAAAGTATTGGGAACTACTCGATCGTTTTTGTTGACAGGAAAAGCATGCCGCCCAAAATGTTTTATCTCTATCTTTTTCGCTTTGAGCTCTGGCACCTCTACAAATCCCTACTTCCCTCCCCGAATGGCCTTTCTATTTACTTTATGCAATTTTTATTTTGAGTCTCCATCTTCTCTTATAAAGCACCAACTAAGGGGCACTATGATTGTACTTGAGCATTGGGTGTAGCTAATATGCGAGTGTGTTTCATGAATGGATCAATGATTGAGCATAATGGGCTAGGGATAACTTGCTTTAGTGTTGATATTTTGAAAGACATGGTTGCTTGTTGATATGCTTGAGTATTGAAATCTTCATGTCAAAACTAGACTATTGCTTTGAATCATATAAGATTCCAAATGTCAGTGCTACAAAGCAAAGAATATGTGATGAACATGTTAGGCAGCATTCCAAATCGAAAATTCTGTTTTCATCATTTACCTACTCGAGGACGAGCAGGAATTAAGCTTGGGGATGCTGATACGTCTCCGACGTATCTATAATTTTTATTGTTCCACGTTGTTATATTATCATTCTTGGATGTTTTACAATCATTTTATAGCAACTCTATATCATTTTCTGGGACTAACCTATTGACATAGTGCCCAGTGCCAGTTGTTTTTTTCCTTGTTTTTTACTTCGCAGAAAATCAATATCAAATGGAGACCAAACGCAGCGAAACTTTTTGGAGATTTTTTCTGGACCAAAAGACACCAGTTGGGCCAAAGAAGTGCCAGAGGGTGGCTCTGAGGGGAACACAACCCAGCAGGGCGCGCCTGGGGGCCCAGGCGCGCCCAGGTGGGTTGTTCCCACCTCGGTGGCCTCCAGCACCGCCTCTTTCCTCTATAAATACCACAATATTCGAAAAACCCTAGGGGAGTCGACAAAAATCAATTCTAGCCATCGCAAGTTCCAGAACCACCAGATCCAATCTAAACACCATCACGGAGGGGTTCATCATCCTCATTGGTGCCTCTCCGATGATGCATGAGTAGTTCATTGTAGGCCTACGGGTCCGTAGTTAGTAGCTAGATGGCTTCCTATCTCTATTTTGATTCTCAATACAATGGTCTCTTGGAGATCTATTTGATGTAACTCTTTTTTGCGGTGTGTTTGTTGGGATCCGATGAACTTTGAGTTTATGATCAGATCTATGTTTCTATCAAGAAAGTTATTTGAGTCTTTTGATCTCTTATATGCATGATTACTTATAGCCTCGTATTTCTATTGGGGAACGTAGCATGCAATTTCAAAAAAAATCCTGCGCTCACGCAAGATCTATCTAGGAGATGCATAGCAACGAGAGGGGGAGAGTGTGTCTACGTACCCTCGTAGACCGAAAGCGGAAGCGTTTGACAACGCGGTTGATGTAGTCGAACTTCTTCTCATTCCGACCAATCAAGTACCGAACATACGGCACTTCCGAGTTCTGCACACATTCAGCTCGATGACGTCCCTCGAACTCTTGCTCCAGCAAAGTGTTGAGGGAGAGTTCCGTCAGCACGACGGCGTGGTGACGGTGATGGTGAAGTGATCCACCGCACACGGCTAGGAATCAATCTTGTGTGTTCTAGCGATGCCCCCCACATATATATATATAGGTGGGATAGGGAGAGGGGCAGCAAGGGGCGCCCCAAGTAGGACTAATCCTACTTGGGCGCCTCCTACAAGTTGGTCTCCCCCCTTTCCATAAGTGTCGGAGGGGGAAGGAAAGAGAGGGGGAGGGGAAGGAAAGGGGGAGGCCGAATCCTCCCCTTTCCTTCTCCCTTCCCCTCCTTTCCTTCTCCTCCTATTCGGCCTATAGGGGGCGCACCAGCCCCTTAGGGGCTGGTCTGTCCCTCTCTTGGCCCATTAGGCCCCTATAGTTTGCCGGGGGTCGCCTGGAACACCTTTCGGTGACTCGATACGTACCCGGTACCCCCGGAACACTTCCGGTGTCCAAATACTATCGTCCTATATATGAATCTTTACCTCTCAACCATTTCGAGACTCCTCGTCATGTCCGTGATCTCATCCGGGATTCCGAACAACATTCGGTCACCAAATCACATAACTCATATAATGCAAAATCGTCATCGAACGTTAAGCGTGCGGACCCTACAGGTTCGAGAACTATGTAGACATGACCAAGACACATCTCCGGTAAATAACCAACAGCGGAACCTGGATGCTCATATTGGTTCCCACATATTCTACGAAGATCTTTATCGGTCGTACCGTAATGACAACATATGTTATTCCCTTTGTCATCGGTATGTTACTTGCCCGAGATTCGATCGTCGGTATCTTCATACCTAGTTCAATCTCGTTACCGGAAAGTCTCTTTACTCGTTCCGTAATACATCATCCCGCAACTAACTCATTAGTCACATTGCTTGCAAGGCTTATTATGATGTGCATTACCGAGAGGGCCCAGAGATACCTCTCCGATACTCGGAGTGAAAAATCCTAATCTCGATCTATGCCAACCCAACAAACACCTTCGGAGATACCTGTAGAGCATATTTATAATCACCCAGTTATGTTGTGACGTTTGATAGCACACAAAGGTATTCCTCCGGTATCCGGGAGTTGCATAATCTCATAGTCAAAGGAATATGTATATGACATGAAGAAAGCAATAGCAATAAAACTTAATGATCATTATGCTAAGCTAACGGATGGGTCTTGTCCATCACATCATTCTCCTAATGATGTGATCTCGTCCATCAAATGACAACACATGTCCATGGTTACGAAACTTAACCATCTTTGATTAACGAGCTAGTCTAGTAGAGGCTTACTAGGGATACGGTGTTTTGTCTATGTATCCACACATGTATCAAGTTTCCGGTTAATAAAATTCTAGCATGAATAATAAACATTTATCATTATATAAGGAAATATAAAATAACAACTTTATTATTGCCTCTAGGGCATATTTCCTTCAGTCTCCCACTTGCACTAGAGTCAATAATCTAGTTCACATCGCCATGTGATTTAACACCAATAGTTCACATCTTTATGTGATTAACACCCATAGTTCACATCCCCATGTGACCAATACTCAAAGGGTTTACTAGAGTCAATAATCTAGTTCACATCGCTATGTGATTAACACCCTAAGAGTGCTAAGGTGTGATCATGTTTTGCTTGTGAGAGAAGTTTTAGTCAAGAGTTTGCCACATTAAGATCCGTATGTATTTTGCAAATTTCTATGTTTAAAATGCTCTGCATGGAGCTACTCTAGCTTATTGCTCCCACTTTCAATATGTATCCAGATTGATACTTAGAGTCATCCAGATCGGTGTCAAAGCTTGCATCAACATAACTCTTTACGATGAACTCTTTATCACCTCCATAACCGAGAAATATTTCCTTAGTCCTCTAAGGATAATTTTGACCGCTGTCAGTGATCTATTCCTGGATCACTATTGTACCCCCTTGCCAGACTCATGGCAAGGTACACAATAGGTCTAGTACACAGCATGGCATACTATATAGAACCTATGGCTGAGGCATAGGGAATGACTTTCATTCTCTCTCTATCTTATGCCGTGGTCGGGCTTTGAGTCTTACTCAACTTCACACCTTACAATATAGGCAAGAACTCCTTCTTTGACTGATCCATTTTGAACTTCTTCAAAATCTTGTCAAGGTATGTGCTTTCTGAAAGTCCTATTAAGCGTCTCGATCTATCCCTATAGATCTTGATGCCCAATATATAAGTAGCTTCACCGAGGTCTTTCATTGAAAAATTCTTTATTCAAGTATCCTTTTATGCTATCTAGAAATTCTATATCATTTCCAATCAATAATATGTCATCCACGTATAATATCAGAAATGTTACAGAGCTCCCACTCACTTTCTTGTAAATACATGCTTCACCATAGGTCTGTATATAACCATATGCTTTGATCACCTTATCAAAGCGTATATTCCAACTCCGACTGCTTGCAGCAGTCCATAGATGGATCGCTAGAGCTCGCATACTTTGTTAGCACCTTTAGGATTGACAAAACCTTCTGGTTGCATCATATACAACTCCTCTTTAAGAAATCCATTAAGGAATGCAGTTTTGACATCCATTTGCCAGATTTCATGAAATGCGGCAATTGCTAACATGATTCAGACAGACTTAAGCATCGCTACGTGTGAGCAAGCATCATCGTAGTCAACTCCTTGAACTTGTCAAAAACTTTTGCAACAAGTCGAGCTTTGTAGATAGTAACACTACCATCAGTGTCTGTCTTCCTCTTGAAGATCCATTTATTCTCCATGGCTTGTCGATCATCGGGCAAGTCAACCAAAGTCCATACTTTGTTCTCATACATGGATCCTATCTCAGATTTCATGGCCTCGAGCCATTTTGTGGAATTTGGGCTCATCATCGCTTCCTCATAGTTTGTAGGTTTGGCATGGTCTAGTAACATGACTTCTAGAACAGGATTACCGTACCACTCTGGCGCAGAATGTGCTCTGCTTGACCTACGAGGTTCGGTAGTAACTTGATCTGAAGTTTCATGATCATTATCATTAGCTTCCTCTCTAGTTGGTGTAGGTATCATGGGAACATTTTTCTGTGATGATCTACTTTACAATTCGAGAGAAGGTACAGTTACCTCATCAAGTTCTACTTTCCTCCCACTCACTTCTTTCAAGAGAAACTCCTTCTTTAGAAAGGATCCATTCTTAGCAACAAAAATGTTGCCTTCGGATCTATGATAGAAGGTGTACCCAATAGTTTCTTTTGGGTATCCTATGAAGACGCACTTCTCTGATTTGGGTTCGAGCTTATCAGGCTGAAGCTTTTTCATATAAACATCGCAACCCCAAAATTTAAGAAACGACAGCTTAGGTTTCTTGCCAAACCACAATTCATACGGTGTTGTCTCAACGGATTTAGATGGTGCCATATTTAAAGTGAATGCAGCTGTCCCTATTGCATAACCCCAAAATGATAGTGGTAACTCGGTAAAAGACATCATAGATCGCACCATATCTAATAAAGTACGGTTACGACATTCAGACACACCATTACGCTGTGGTGTTCCAGGTGGCGTGAGTTGTCAAACTATTCCACATTGTTTTTAAATGAAAGCCAAACTCATAACTCAAATATTTGCCTCTGCGATCAGATCGTAGAAACTTTATTTTCTTATTACGATGATTCTCCACTTCACTCTGAAATTCTTCGACTTTTTAAACGTTTCAGACTTGTGTTTCATTAAGTAGATATACCTATATCTGCTCAAATCATTTGTGAAGGTTAGAAAATAATGATACCCGCCGCGAGCTTCAACACTCATTGGACCGCATACATCGATATGTATTATTTCCAATAAGTCAGTGGATCGCTCCATTGTTCCGGAGAACGGAGTTTTAGTCATCTTGCCCATGAGGCATGGTTCGCAAGAATCAAATGATTCATAATCAAGTGATTCCAAATGTCCATCCGCATGGACTTTCTTTATGCGCTTTACACCAATATGACCTAAACGGCAGTGCCACAAATATGTTGCACTATCATTATCAACTTTGCATCTTTTGGCATCAATGTTATGAATATGTGTATCACTACGATTGAGATTAATTAAACCATTCACATTGGGTGTATGACCATAGAAGGTTTTATTCATATAAACAGAACAACAATTATTCTCTAACTTAAATGAATAACCGTATTGCAATAAACATGATCTAATCATATTAATGCTCAACGCAAACACCAAATAACATTTATTTAGGTTCAATTCTAATCCCGAAGGGAGAGGGAGTGTGCGATGGTGATCGTATCAACCATGGAATTACTTCCAACACACATCGTCACCTCGTCCTTAACTAGTCTCTGTTTATTTTGCAACTCCTGTTTCGAGTTACTACTCTTAGCAACTGAACCAGTATCAAATACCGAGGGGTTCCTATAAACATTAGTAAGGTACACATCAATAACATGTATATCAAATATACCTTTGTTCACTTTGCCATCCTTCTTATCTGCCAAGTATCTACGGCAGTTCCACTTCCAGTGACCATTCCCTTTGCAGTAGAAGCACTCAGTTTCAGGCTTGGGTCTAGCTTTGGGCTTCTTCATGGGAGTGGCAACTTTCTTGCCATTCCTTTTGAAGTTTCCCTTTCTTTCCCTTGCCTTTTTTCTTGAAACTAGTGGTCTTGTTAACCATCAACAGTTGATGGCATTTCTTGATTTCTACCTTCGCTGATTTCAGCATCGCGAAGAGCTTGGGAATCATTTTTGTCATCCCTTGCATATTATAGTTCATCACAAAGTTCTAGTAACTTGGTGGTAGTGACTAGAAAACTCTGCAATCACTATCTTATCTGGAAGATTAACTCCCACTTGATTCAATTGATTATAGTACCCAGACATTCTGAGCACATGCTCACTAGCTGAGCTATTCTCCTCCATCTTGTAGGCAAAGTATTTGTCAAAGGTCTCATACCTCTCGATACGAGCATGAGTCTGAAATACCAATTTCAGCTCTTGGAACATCTCATATGCTCCGTGGCGTTCAAAACCTTTTTGAAGTCCCGGTTCTAAGCCACAAAGCATGGTGCACTAAACTATCAAGTAGTCATCAAACCGAGCTTGTCAAACATTCATAACGTCTGCATTAGCTCCTCCAATAGGTCTGTCACCTAGCGGTGCATCAAGGACATAATTCTTCTGTGCAGCAATGAGGATAATCCTCAGATCATGGACCCAGTCCTCCTTATTGCTACTATCATCTTTCAACTTAGTTTTCTCTAGGAACATATCAAAAATAAAACAGGGGAGCTATACGCGAGCTATTGATCTACAACACAGATATGCAAATACTATCTGGACAAGTTCATGATAAATTAAGTTCAATTAATCATATTACTTAAGAACTCCCACTTAGATAGACATCCTTCGAGTCATCTAAATGATTACGTGATCCAAATCAACTAAACCATGTCCGATCATCACGTGAGATGGAGTAGTCTTCAATGGTGAACATCTCTATGTTGATCATATCTACTATATGATTCACGTTCGACCTTTCGGTCTCCAGTGTTTCAAGGCCATGTCTGTACATGCTAGGCTCGTCAAGTTTAATCCGAGTATTCCGCATGTGCAAAACTATCTTGCACCCGTTGTATGAGAACGTAGAGCTTATCACACTCGATCATCACGTGGTGTCTCAGCACGACGAACTGTCGCAACGGTGCATACTCAGGGAGAACACTTATACCTTGAAATTTTAGTAAGGGATCATCTTATAATGCTAACGCCATACTAAGCAAAATAAGATGCATAAAAGATAAACATCACATGCAATCAATATATGTGACATGATATGGCCATCATCATCTTGTGCCTTTGATCTCCATCTCCAAATCACCGTCATGATCTCCATCGTCACCGGCTTGACACCTTGATCTCCATGTAGCATCGTGGTCGTCTCGCCAACTATTGCTTCTACAACTATCGCTAACGTGTAGTGATAAAGTAAAGCAATTACATGGTGTTTGCATTTCATACAATAAAGCGACAACCACAAGGCTACTACCAGTTGTCGATAACTTTTACAAAACATGATCATCTCATACAATAACGTATATCACATCATGTCTCTACCATATCACATCACAACATGCCCTGCAAAAACAAGTTAGACGTCCTCTACTTTGTTGTTGCAAGTTTTACGTGGCTGCTATGGGCTTCTAGTAAGAACCGTTCTTACCTACACATCAAAACCACAATGATGATTTATCAAGTTTGCTATTTTAACCTTCAACAAGGACCAGCCGTGATACGTCCATTTTGCATCATGCTTTTATATCGATATTTACTGCATTATGGGCTGTTATTACACATTATGTCACAATACTTATGCCTATTCTCTCTTATTTTTCAAGGTTTACATAAGGAGGGAGAATGTCGGCAGCTGGAATTCTGGGCTGGAAAAGGAGCAAATATTAGAGACCTATTCTGCACAACTCCAAAAGTCCTGAAACTCCACGGAAGTTATTTTTGGAAATAATAAAAAATACAGAGCGGAAGAAATACTAGAGGGGTCCCACACCCTGGCCACGAGGGTGGGGGGCGCGCCCCTGCCTCGTGGGCCCCCTGTTGGCCCTCCGGTGCCCATCTTCTGCTATATGAAGTCTTTCGTCCAAAGAAAAATCATAAGCAAGCTTTCGGGACGAGACTCCGCCGCCACGAGGCGGAACCTTGGCAGAACCAATCTAGGGCTCCGGCGGGGCTGTTCTGCCTGGGACACTTCCCTCCGGGAGGGGGAAATCATCGCCATCGTCATCACCAACGCTCCTCTCATCGGGAAAGGGCCAATCTCCATCAACATCTTCACCAGCACCATCTCCTCTCAAACCCTAGTTCATCTCTTGTATCCAATTCTTGTCTCTAAGTCTGGGATTAGTACCTGTAGGTTGCTAGTAGTGTTGATTACTCCTTGTAGTTGATGCTAGTTGGTTTATTTGGTGGAAGATCATATGTTCAGATCCTATATGCATATTAATACCCCTCTGATTATGAACATGAACATGCTTTGTGAGTAGTTACGTTTGTTCCTGAGGACATGGGAGAAGTCTTGCTATTAGTAGTCATGTGAATTTGGTATTCGTTCGATATTTTGATGAGATGTATGTTGTCTCTTCTCTAGTGGTGTTATGTGAACGTCGACTACATGACACTTCACCATTATTTGGTCTTAGAGGAAGGCATTGGGAAGTAATAAGTAGATGATGGGTTGCTAGAGTGACAGAAGCTTAAACCCTAGTTTATGCGTTGCTTCGTAAGGGGCTGATTTGGATCCATATGTTTCATGCTATGGTTAGGTTTACCTTAATACTTCTTTTGTAGTTGTGGATGCTTGCAATAGGGGATAATCATAAGTGGGATGCTTGTTCAAGTAAGGACAGCACCCAAGCACCGGTCTACCCACATATCAAATTATCAAAGTACCGAACGCGAATCATATGAACGTGATGAAAACTAGCTTGACGATAATTCCCATGTGTCCTCGGGAGCGCTTTTCTCTATATAAGAGTTTGTCCAGGCTTGTCCTTTGCCACAAAAAGGATTGGGCCACCTTGCTGCACTTTATTTACTTTTGCTACTTGTTGCTCGTTATAAATTATCTTATCACAAAACTATCTGTTACCTATAATTTCAATGCTTGCAGAGAATACCTTGCTGAAAACTGCGTATCATTTCCTTCTGCTCCTCGTTGGGTTCGATACTCTTACTTATCGAAAGGATTATGATAGATCCCCTATACTTGTGGGTCATCAAGACTCTTTTCTGGTGTCGTTGCCGGGGAGTGAAGCGCCTTTGGTAGGTGGAATTTGGTAAGGAAATATTTATATAGTGTGCTGAAATTTACTGTCACTTGTTACTATGGAAAGTAATCCTCTGAGGGGCTTGTTCGGGGTATCTTCACCCTGACCAGTAGAGCAAAGAGTTTCTCCTCAACCTACTGAACCTACTGAAAATGAAAGTGTCTACTTTGAAATTTCTTCGGGTATGGTAGAAAAACTGCTAGCTAATCCTTTTGCAGGAGATGGAACATTACATCATCATGAGCACCTAATCTATGTGGATGAGGTTTGTGGATTATTTAAGCTTGCAGGTATGCCCAATGATGTTATTAAGAAGAAGGTCTTCCCTTTATCTTTGAAGGGAGATGCATTGACATGGTATAGGCTATGTGATGATATGGGGTGATGGAACTACAAACGATTGACATTGGAATTTCATCAGAAGTTTTATCCTATGCATCTTGTTCATCATGATCGCAATTATATATATAATTTTTGGCCTCGCGAAGGAGAAAGCATCGTTCAAGCTTGGGGGAGGCTTAAATCAATGTTATATTCATGCCCCAATCATGAGCTCTCAAGGGAAATGATTATTCAAAATTTTTATGCTCGGCTTTCTGATAACAATCGCACCATGCTCGATACTTCTTGTGCTGGCTCTTTTATGATGAAGACTATTGAATTCAAATGGGATTTATTGAAAAGAATTAAACGCAACTCTGAAGATTGGGATCTCGACGAAGGTAAGGAGTCAGGTATGACACCTAAGTTTGATTGTGTTAAATCTTTTATGGATACCGATGTTTTCCGTAAATTTAGCACTAAATATGGACTTGACTCTGAGGTAGTAGCTTCTTTCTGTGAATCTTTTGCTACTCATGTTGATCTCCCTAAGGAGAAGTGGTTTAATTATCATCCTCCCATAGAAGTAAAAGTAGCTGCACCTATTAAAGTTGAAGAAAATACTATCACTTATAATGATCCTATTGTTCCTACTGCTTATGTTGAGAAACCACCTTTTCCTGTTAGGATAAAAGATCATGCTAAAGCTTCAACTGTGGTTCGTAAAAGCAATATTAGAACCTATACACCTCCTGAGCAAGTTAAAGTTGAACCTAATATTTTTTTTGACTGGGAACTGTGGGGCAAACCCCCACAGCATATCAAAAACTTTATTAAAACAAAGTAATAAAGATACAACAGCAGATTACAAGGAGTAATCTAGAAAAAGAAGCTAAACTAAAAGGAGAGGAGGGGGCATAAAAGCCTTACTACACTAAGCCTTAAGGGGGAAGGAAAGAGATCCACTTGAGAAGGTCATCCTTGTAGGCAGATTTAATCCTGTATTGCAACAAAGAGATATCATGCCTGAAAGCAGCACGCCATTTATAAAATCTGGCCCTCTCATTTCTGAAAACCTTGGCATTTCGAATGATCCAAATGTTCCAACATGCAGTGAACACCGCTTCAGAGAAAAAAGGCTTGTCAAAATTGTTCCTAGCCTGAATAGCCACATCAGACATAGAGTGCCCCGCAGGCCAATCAATTTGCAGGTAGTTCCAGACACGAACACTGAAATTGCAGTTGAAGAAGAGATGATCCCTGGTCTCTCGAACCTGCAGGGGGCAGAGTCTACAATGCACACCATCCTCCATGTGCCAATGCCTTCTTTCCACCATATCCTTTGTATTCAGCCTGTCCATGATGAGCATCCAAGCAAACACCTTAATCTTGAGAGTACAAGATGATTTCCATATCCAACAGAGCAGAGGGTTAAAGGTTTCAGACTGGAATGTGTTGGTGTAAAACATCTTGGGTCTATACTGCTTGGAAGAGTTCTGCCAAAACCACACATCCTTAGAGCCAGATACTCTGCTATGAGAATCCATCATAGATTCAATCATGCCCAACTCTCCAAAAGCCTGAGCAGACAGGGGGAGATGGAAATGCTGTACAATATCCTGAGAACTGAAGAACTCCTTGACTGTAATCCATGGGTCCTTAACATAAGAAAATAATCTAGGAAATTTTGATTGAAGAGGAGAGACCTCATCACCAATATTCCAGTTATCTGACCAGAACAGAGCAGTGTCACCATCATTAACCTCAACCCAAGAACACTCTCTAAAACTCAGCATAACCTTGCAAATATCCTTCCACCAGAAAGAACCACAAGAAGATGTTCCTTGAGGCACCCTTCCATGGTAGTAAGAGTCCCAAATGAGAGATACCCAAGGAATATCAATTTTATTAAGGAAGTTACTAGCATATTTGAGGAGCAAGGCAACATTTTGAACCCCCAGATTGAGAATACCAAGACCACCCCTGTTTTTTGGCCTACAAATAAGCTCCCAAGCAGCTAGGGAGGGGGCAGGTTCATCTCTATTCTTTCTCCACAAGCACTGCCTTTGAATTCTCTCTAACTGCTTGAGTATTCCAGCTGGAACAGCCACACTACACATAAAGAAGATGGGCATTGAAGACAGAGCAGAGTTCAAAAATTGTAGCCTCTCCCCTTGATTGAGAAAAGAGGAACTAGCAGTCATTCTTCTCTCCATACAGTCCACCAGAGGCATAAAGTCCACCATTTTGGGCCTTGTGGTTCCCACTGGCAGCCCAAGTTAAGTGAAAGGCATCTTTCCTATCTGGCAACCAAAAGCAACAGTAAGATCATTTATGACAATAGGATCAACATTTATGGGGATGAGGAAAGATTTGTGGTAGTTGACATCAAGGCCAGTGGACTGAGCAAACACTTGAAGCATATCTTTTAAGGCCAGGAGCTGAATCCTGTCAGCAAGCAAGGTGATTAAAGTATCATCTGCATATTGGATCATAGGGTAATCCTGGTCATGACAAGGGATAGGCAGTTGGAGAATTCCTCTTCTGAACATGTCATTGATGACACATTGCAACATATCAGCAGCAATAACAAAGAGAAGTGGAGAGACAGGATCACCCTGCCTGACCCCCTTTTTACAAACAATTTTTCTCCCAGGGACACCATTAAGAAGAACTGAGGAAGTACCAGTGCCCAGCAGTTGCTTCATCCAGAGAATCCATTTCTCATTAAAACCTTTATGCCTAAGAATCTGAAAAAGATCCTCATGTTCCAGAGAGTCAAAAGCCTTTTCAAAATCTAACTTAAGGATTACAATTGGCCTCCTAGATTGATGGCACTGATGCAAATACTCAAAAGTCCAGCCAATACAATCCTGGATTGTTCTGCTCTTAATAAAACCATATTGGTTCTTGTGAATGCACTGCAAGATCACCTGTTGGAACCTATTTGCTGCCATTTTAGAAAGAAACTTTAGGCCCATACTAGTGAGAGAAATAGGCCTATAATCTCCAACCTCTTCAGGTGCAAGCTTTTTAGGAACAAGAGTAATGTAGGAATCATTAATGTTATCCAAGATAGCACCACCCTCATAGAATTCATGAGCTATCTCATAAAAGTCCTGAGAAATTAGATGCCAGCATTTTTTGAAAAACAGGCCATTAAAGCCATCAGGACCTGGAGCTTTATCCACAAGCATATGCCGAACCACCATGTCCATTTCATCTTTTTCAAAAGGTTTGGTGAGAATGTCAAGGCCTTCCACAGGGGTGATGAGAGCAGAGAGGTCAAAGCCCATGACAATGCCTCTTGATGTGCCCATCCTATTTTTAAAACAATTCCAGATGATTCCTTCCATTTGAGCATGATCATTGATCACAGTACCATCAGGCAATTTGAGACTTGCAATAGAATTCCTCCTGTGCCTTTCAGTGGCCATGGCATGGAAAAACTTTGTATTTTCCCCTCCCACCTTAATGTATCTGATAGTACACCTTTTCTTCCAATAAAGGAATTGCAAATGTAGCAATTTATCCAGGTGCACTTTGACAATTTTCCTGAAGTTAAGCTCCTGAATAAACAGAGGCCTCCACTCCTCCAAGTCATCCAGCAGCAAAATAACATGATTACATTTACCAATCAGGAGTTTCAACTTAGAAACATTCATTTGCCATCTTTTAAGGCACATTCTGAGAGACTTGAACTTTCAGCAATTCTAGCAGTTATGTGTCCCTTCCTAGAGGGCATTTTCCAAGACTTGGTAGCACAATCCATAAATCCTTCCAGCTCCAACCAATAGTTCTCAAACCTAAATAGATTTGACTTAGGGATAGACGTTTTGATTGTGACAACACAGGGGACATGATCAGATGCAGTCCTAGCAAGGGGGAGCACTTCAGTCATAGGATAGACAGAGATCCAGTCTACTGAGGTGAAAAACTAGTCCAATTGCTCAAGAAGTGGGCTGTCTTGCATATTGGACCAAGTGAAAGCTCTTCCCTTGATGGGTAACTCTAGAAGGCCCAAATGCCCAATTATCTCATTGAAGATGAACATGTCATTTAGGTCCCCTCCAGGCAAATTCCTGTTATCTATGGACCTAATGAAATTAAAGTCTCCTAAAAGCAGCCAATTCTCATCAACAGGAATACTTAGGTTATATAGCCAAGTGACAAAATTATCTCTAGATTCACCCTGACAAGGCCCATATACAACAACCAGAGTCCATTTTTCATTGTTCTGTCTGGACACAAACTCCACAACTACAACAAACTGCTGAATTTGAAGTAAAGTTCCAAGAAAAACAGAGGAGTTCCAGACCACAAGAATTCCCCAAAGGCTCCCATTGCAGGAGAGCAAGCAAAGCTGTCAAATCTCTTAGGGCAGAAACTCTTAATTGACCTAGAGTCAAAAGATGAGCATTTGCTTTCCTGCAAACATGCAACAGCACACTGACTTTCATCGATTTTTTGCCTAACTGCTCTCTGCCTAGCCTCAGAATTTAAACCTCTGACATTCCAGCACAAAACATTCCAGTTTCTACAAAGGCTACTCATTAAAACATAAAGTGATAAGGTCCACCAAGCATACAACACACAATGCTATATGAACAAAAGAGCACATAACAGTCTGACCCAACACCATTAAAATAAGGTTTGCATGACAAAGTGACCAGCAAAATGACAACATAAGAGCAAATTTCAAGGCTTGCCAGACCCAATAATAAAGGAGCACACTATTCATTTGCATTAGTGGCAGCAGCATGAGGTGGATCCACCATAAGAGTATCCACAGTTAGGAGTTGAGCATCAATCTCCAGTTCCCTTCCAATTTCTTGCAGACGAGCAATAGGTGTAGCTGGTGGGATCTCCTCCTGGGCTGGGTCATCTGGCATCTCAGCAGTGAAAGGCTTAGCTCTGGGCTTCCTCCTTTTGGGCTGGATAGAAAGCTCCTGGAAAGTGGGCTTGAAACCATCACGTTGGGCCGAGCTCCTGGTGCATCTTCGAACAGATGTGTCCACAATGGGAGTGGGCGCCAACGTCTTGCGAGGTCTTCTAGCTTTAGGGGGTGCTGCTGTTGGAGAAGAAGAAAGCTGAATGTCCGTAACATCTTCAGAGAACAAAGAGCCTAATTGGCTCCTGGTCCCTCCAGGTCAGCATAGGGAAATCCATGTCTCTGAAGGCCAAGTCCCAACTCCTCTTAGATTAAACCACTGGCTCAATAGGCTGCAGAGCGACAGGTTTTGGAACATTGTAGACAATAGGAGCCTGCAGAAGGTTTTCAAAAGACCTTCTCCATATCATCTCAGGCGGCAAAGGAGGTCCAAAAGGAACAGCAGCAGGCAGCTCCACTTCAGGCACAATCAGAGGAGGCTGGTAAACCACAATAGCCCAGTTTCTAACATCATTAATATTGTCATCCAAAAGAACATTATCAGCCTCAGGCAGCTCCTCATCAGATGAAACAACAGGAATAACATGATTTTGCTGAACAGCATCAGAACTGGGCTGTGCAGAAACATCGATCACCATAGATTCCTGGTCTTGTGGAACAGGCTGGTCCACCGGCTCATCCCAAGCACCCCAGTTGTTGTCTTCCACATCATTAATGGCAGGCTCTGGAGGAGGAGGAGGGACATCATTCCATCCCAAGGCTGGATACGGAGGCAAAAAGAACGGTGGCAATTCTGGGAACGGCACCCCGGGGACCGGATGCGGATTGCCATTGATGGGCATCCAGTCTTCATCTTGTGGCATCTGTTCAGCAAAATTCGCTCCCAAAATATACAGAGGAGCCGTCCAAGAGACCCTCGCGGCACCCCAAGCAGCATAATCCATGAAGACAACATCACGGGGCACGAGAACATCTTCAGGGAAAGAAGCAAAAACCAGAGACCGTACCAGATATGGATCATCACTAATCCAATGATGAAACTTGTCGAACGTGTTCACAGTAGCTCTGATACAATCAGTATTGCGAAGATCTAAAGGGATGCCCAAGAAAATGAGTAAACCTTGACGGAAACCTTGGGCGCCCCTGAAAGACTCCCCCTCATCATGCTTCATGAAGTGAACAAAACGATCATTACCCAGCGGCTGCGGAGGGAGTTGAAGCAACTGGAACCGGACAGCAGCATCACGAAGCTCAAAAAGACCTACAGAGCGAATCCAGGGCTGCGCCGACCTGACTAAAACACCATGCGCTTGCAGCCACTGCACAACCTCTTCCCTAGCAGCACCTATCTGATCAGGCGGAGGGATCAACATTACCTCAGCAAGCATAAACTCTTCATGGCGGCGCACAATTGGGGTATGCGGCGCCACAAAGGTTCGCGGCACCCGGTCTTCACCACCGTCAACAATGTGGTGGCCTATAACACCCCGGATGCAACTTTCCATATTTGTAACTCCAACTCTTGCCATTTTCGGCTATGTGTTATGATATTCCCTTCGTGGTCGGTTTTTTTTCATTTTGTTTTTTGTTCATGTCATGCATCTCATATCATGTCATCATGCGCATCTCATTTTGCATACGTGTTTGTCTCATGCATTCGAGCATTTTCCCCGTTGTCCGTTTTGCAATCCGACACTCCCACATGCACCGGCGCACCCCTCTTGTTTCTTTTCGTGAGCGGGTGTTCAACATTCTCGGAATTCTTGTTTCATCCAAGTGATTAATTCCTTCTTCCGGAGTTCGTTCATGATATCAAATTCTCGGTTCCAAGTTGATTCATTTTTTCTTTTCCGGAGTTCCAAGCCTTCTGCATTATCTCGTCGCGAAGCTCCATCTAAATCATCGCAAGGCTTCGCCTTGTGTTGTCAACTTCTCTTTCTTTTTATCATCCTTTTATTACCGGAGTTCTTCATGGAGGCTCTACATGGTGCTTCGTCAAGGATTCTTTTCATTCTTCAATTGTTCTTCAAGATTTTTCTCGAAGTTAAGATCCGCTAATCTATACTCTAAAATTAACATGGTGTTCAACACATGTTTTGTTTTGTGGAGTCCAAGCATTCTTCATCTTGCATTCTAAAGTGCAATTCGTTCTACCTTATCATTTGAGGTGGTGTTATGTCATTCTTGACAATTTGAGTTCGCGTTTCATGATTCACATGTTGTCAAGAATGAGATATTTTAAATCCACCAATCTCTTCGTTGGATTTATCTTGTGTCATGTTTCACCTAAAGCTTTCCCTAAGGATTTTTGCTATTTATGGTGCTCATAAATGACCCAAGTTCTTCATTTATCCTCCCGGCGAAATAAGTTTCTCGTCTCCTTGTTCATATCAATCCAATCTATTGTTTTTCCGTTAGTGGCAGAATTTCACCTCATAATTTTGGGATGTGTTCCATAAGCCCTCAACAAGCTTGTTCTTTTCCTTGTTGATTTTCCAACAACTCCGTTATAACCTTCTTGGAAGGGTGCTTTCCAAGCTCATTTGTGGCAGAAGTTGTCATTTTCTTCTCCATTCTTTATTCCAAGGATCTATCTTCTATTATTTATTTCTTCTAGAGGCATTGTGATGTTGCTCTCTTCACTCATCTTCTCGGTTTGTGAGGACCGTGTTCTTTTCATGCTTATCCATTTCCAACCGGAGTGTCGTGCCCTCTTTTCAAGTTCTTACCATTCTGTCAAGTTTTGCCTACCTTCTCAACCGGAGTGCTGTCTGAAATATTTCTTACCCCTTGTGCCATTCTTTTAATAGTTCCGGAGGCAATGTGTTGTTAATTTCATCGAGTATCCTCTCATCTTGTCAAGATCATGTTCAATTCCTTCCTTTTACAGTCGGAGTGTTGTCCAAATTATATCACTCTTATTCCTTCTCTATCTTGTTTTAACCGGAGTGTTGTCATAATTGATCTTTATCGTTCCTTATACATCTCGTTTCAACCGGAGTGCTTGCATGTACTTCTTGTCCATCGTAACCATTTTTGTTTGTCTTTCAACCTACAAGGTTCCCGTAATGTTCCTTGTTCCTCTTTTCTAACGGATTGTTTTCAACTTGGTTCATCTCCCTTGTATTCTCTCTTTTCGTTCGTTCAATCTCTCAAGGTTCTTTGGTTTCACTCTTTTGTCAAAGAAGCAACTTAGTTTTACCTCTTCCTCTTCCGTTTCTCTCCAGTGCCATTCTAGATCTCGGGACGAGATCCTCTTGTAGTGGTGGAGTGTTGTAACGCCCCGAGACCGACGCTCCAGACGCCTGTGACGCCCCCGATTTGACCGTACACTAATCATGCACGCAAATGTGTACGACCAAGATCAGGGACTCACGGGAAGATATCACAACACAACTCTAAATCATAAATAAGTCATACAAGCATCATAATACAAGCCAGGGGCCTCGAGGGCTCGAATACAATTGCTCGATCACAGACGAGTCAGCGGAAGCAACAATATCTGAGTACAGACATAAGTTAAACAAGTTTGCCTTAAGAAGGCTAGCACAAACTGGGATACAGATTGAACGAGGCGCAGGCCTCCTGCCTGGGATCCTCCTAACTACTCCTGGTCGTCGTCAGCGGCCTGCACGTAGTAGTAGGCACCTCCAGTGTCGTAGGTGTCGTCGTCGACGGTGGCGTCTGGCTCCTGGACTCCAACATCTGGTTGCGACAACCAGGTACAGAAAGGGGAAAAGAGGGAGAAAAGCAACCGTGAGTACTCATCCAAAGTACTCGCAAGCAAGGAGCTACACTACATATGCATGGGTATATGTGTAAAGAGGCATATCAGTGGACTGAACTGCAGAATGACAGAATAAAAGGGGGATAGCTAGTCCTGTCGAAGACTACGCTTCTGGCCATCTCCATCTTGCGGCAGGTAGAAGAGAGTAGATTGAAGTCCTCCAAGTAGCATCGCATAGCATAATCCTACCCGGCGATCCCCTCCTCGTCGCCCTGTTAGAGAGCGATCACCGGGTTGTATCTGGCACCTGGAAGGGTGTATTTTATTCAGTATCCAGTTCTAGTTGTCATAAGGTCAAGGTACAACTCCGGGTCGTCCTTTTACCGAGGGACACGGCTATTCGAATAGATAAACTTCCCTGCAGGGGTGCACCACATAACCCAACACGCTCGATCCCATTTGGCCGGACACACTTTTCTGGGTCATGCCCGGCCTCGTAAGATCAACGCGTCGCAGCCCCACCTAAGCACAACAGAGCGGTCAGCACGCCGGTCTAACCCTATGCGCGCAGGGGTCTGGGCCCATCGCCCTATGCACACCTGCATGTTGCGTACGCGGCCGGAAGCAGACCTAGCCTAGTGGCGTTCCAGTCCAATCCGGCGCGCGCCACTCAGTCGCTGACGTCAAGAAGGCTTCGGCTGATACCACGACGCCGGGATACCCATAACTACTCCCGCGTAGATGGCTAGTGCGTATAGACCAAATGGCCAGACTCAGATCAAATACCAAGATCTCGTTAAGCGTGTTAAGTATCCGCGAACGCCCACCAGGGCCAGGCCCACCTCTCACCTGGGCGGTCTCAACCTGCCCTGTCGCTCCGCCACAAAGATCCACTTGCGGGTACTCCTACGAGCCGACCCGACTTTAGTCATCACATGTGTCATGTATGTAGTATATAAGTATATACCCGTGATCACCGCCCAGGTGATCACGGCCCGATAGTATAGCACAGCAGACGGACAAGAATGTAGGGCCACTGATGGAAATCTAGCCTCCTATACTAAGCATGTAGGATTGCAGGTAAAGGTATCAACAGTAGTAGCAAGGATAGGCTATGCATCAGGATAGGATATCGAAAAGCAGTAACATGCTACACTACTCTAATGCAAGCAGTATAGAGAAGAATAGGCGATATCTGGTGATCAAGGGGGGGGGGGGCTT